>NC_084738.1:80901546-80944046 GCF_033978785.1 Entelurus aequoreus | reverse complement strand
TTTCAGGTATACACACCTCAACGTCAAATATTTTGTTACTTGACAAATGATACCTGTTAGCATGCTAACGTTCGTTTGCTAACATTTTTTCAGCTAATTTTTCAGGTATACACACCTCGGCGTCAAATATTTTGTTACTTGACAAATGATACCTGTTAGCATGCTAACGTTCGTTTGCTAACATTTTTTCAGCTAATTTTGTAGGTATACACCTCTGTCATATTTGGATACTTGCTGCAAGCTAACGTTAGCATGCTAGCGATTTAAACAAATGTTTCAGGTACACACCTCCAAGTAATATAATTTGGTGCTTGATGCATGTTACATTTAGCATTTTAGCAATCTAACATTAGCATGCTAGCTTTTGAAAGTAATTTAACAGGTATACACTACAATGCCATATATTTTGGTGTTTGGAAAAATGCTAACTGTAACTATGCAATTGTTTACAGAATAATATTTTTTGGTACTTGACGCATGTTACGGTTAGCATTTTAATGTGCTAACATTAGCATTCAAGCTTTCCCCCCTCACCCCCAATTTAACAGTGCTATATATTTTGGTATTTCACTAATGCTTACTGTACGCATGCTATTGTTAGCATAGTACTGTTAGCATGCTAGATTTTTTTTTTAGCACATATTTTTTTGTTACTTGACGCTATCTGGCTAGCATGCTAACTGTTAGCATTTCAGTTTAGCTTCTACCGAAATGGCATTGTTATAGTTCTGTATAGTCAAGGTGAAAACTACCAAAGTTGAAAAGTTTGGGCTAGAGAGATCCGGTACCTGAGAGCGTGGCCCCGCTGTGGGTGCTCCCTGGCGTGGTGGCGTCCGGCTCGTCTGGCGGTAGCTCCCCGATGGAGGAGCAGGTCTTGCTGGGCTCGCCCAGACCCGAAGTCTCGTCCGCCTCGCTCTCGGCCGAGATGGCGAACTTTGGCAACAGAGCCGGACCGGGACTCTGGCTGGAGGAGTCGCCGTCAACGGACTGGGACAGGGACGGCCTAAGGACGGAAAGTGGTTCCAGAAGGTCATTTAGAACCTTCCAGATCTTTTTAGACGTCGTGCTCTGTTTACATTTCCGTGAAGTCCGGAGTCCAGCTGAGCGAGTCCACCGTCAGCGGACTTTCCGGCTTCTTGTCCTCGGCGTCCCCTTTCTCCTCCACCAGTCCACGGGACAGATCCAGACTGCTGTAGACCTGAGATGACAACATGTACGCCCCCTGGTGACTGGGAGCAGTATGACATCACCACGGTGCAACCCGGGGATACTTTTTGACGGCCTCGCGGCACATTGGAAAGATAAAAAACATAAAACATGGAATAAAAAGTGGAATAAAAGAGTAATAACCCAAAGTTGCCATGAAGGCTGGTTTTTTTTGTTTAATAAAAGCAATAATGAATCAAAATCAATGTTGTTATGAGTTATTGACCTATTCAAAGCTCCAATTACTTTACATTAAATATATTGAAATATTTTGGGGAAAAAATGTTGCATACTTAACATTTTCTTTGACTAAAAGGGCATAAAACAAAATTAAAAAAACACCAAAAATGTCTAAAAATGTACAATTGGCGGAGAGATCTGAACTTCATCTAGAGATTTAAGCGTTGAAAGTAAACAAAAAACAGATATATATGACTTTTTTAAACACTTATGAGTGGATCCCCCAAAATGTTGTATATTCAAAGCTCCAATTACTTTACATTAAATATATTGAAATATTTTTGGGAAAAAATGTTGCGTATTTCGTGTTGGCCGTATAAAAAACAACATTTTCTTTGATTAAAAGGGCATAAAACTAATTTAAAAAAACACAAAAAATGTCTACAAATGTACAATAGATCGGAACTTTATCTAGATTTAAGCGTTGAAAGTAAAAAAAAAACAGAAATATATGACTTTTTTTTAAACACTCAAATTTTAGTGGGATTTTCATAATTTTTTTTTTTTTAACAGCAATTGCTCACAAAACAATCAATAAAATCAATGTTGTTATGAATTATTGACCTATTGAAGGCTCCAATTAATTCAAATCAAATATTCCACTTTTAAGTATTTTTGGAGGAAAATATTGCATATTTTGTGTTTTCGTTTAATAAAAATAAAATTTTCTTTAACAAAAATGGCATAAAACAAATAATAATAATTTAAAAAAACATTAAAAATAATAAAAACTTATAATTGACTGATAGATCTGAAGTTGATCTCGAAATTCAAGCGTTGAAATCAAAAAAATCAAATCAAATCATGTATGACTAATTTTTAACACTTTTATGAGTGGGGCCCTTTTGGATTCCCAAGAATTTTAGTGAGATTTTTTTTTAAAGTGTCATTGCTCAAAAAATAACAATGAATCAAAATCAATGCTGTTATGAATTATTGACCTATTCAAAGTTCCAATTACTTTACATTAAACATATTGAAATATTTTTGGCAAAAAATGTTGCATGTTCAACATTTTCTTTGACTAAAATGGCATAAAACAAAATTTAAAAAACACCAAAAATGTCTAAAAATGTACAATTGGCGGAGAGATCTGAACTTCATCTAGAGATTTAAGCGTTGAAAGTAAAAAAAAAACAGATATATATGACTTTTTTAAACACTTATGAGTGGATCCCCCAAAATGTTATATATTCAAAGCTCCAATTACTTTACATTAAATATATTGAAATATTTTTGGGAAAAAATGTTGCGTATTTCGTGTTGGCCATATAAAAAACAACATTTTCTTTGATTAAAAGGGCATAAAACTAATTTAAAAAAACACAAAAAATGTCTACAAATGTACAATAGATCGGAACTTTATCTAGATTTAAGCGTTGAAAGTGAAAAAAAAACAGAAATATATGACTTTTTTTTAAACACTCAAATTTTAGTGGGATTTTCATATTTTTATTTTTTTTTAACAGCAATTGCTCACAAAACCATCAATAAAATCAATGTTGTTATGAATTATTGACCTATTGAAGGCTCCAATTAATTCAAATCAAATATTCCACTTTGAAATATTTTTGGAGGAAAATATTGCATATTTTGTGTTTTCGTTTAGTAAAAAAAAAATTTCTTTAACAAAAATGGCATAAAACAAATAATAATAATTTAAAAAAAACATTAAAAATAATAAAAACTTATAATTGACTGATAGATCTGAAGTTGATCTCGAAATTCAAGCGTTGAAATAAAAAAAATCTAATCAAATCATGTATGACTAATTTTTAACACTTTTATGAGTGGGGCCCTTTTGGATTCCCAAGAATTTTAGTGAGATTTTTTTTTAAAGTGTCATTGCTCAAAAAATAACAATGAATCAAAATCAATGCTGTTATGAATTATTTACCTATTCAAAGTTCCAATTACTTTACATTAAACATGTTGAAATATTTTTGGCAAAAAATGTTGCATGTTCAACATTTTCTTTGACTAAAATGGCATAAAACAAAATTTAAAAAACACCAAAAATGTCTAAAAATGTACAATTGGCGGAGAGATCTGAACTTCATCTAGAGATTTAAGCGTTGAAAGTAAACAAAAAACAGATATATATGACTTTTTTAAACACTTATGAGTGGATCCCCCAAAATGTTATATATTCAAAGCTCCAATTACTTTACATTAAATATATTGAAATATTTTTGGGAAAAAATGTTGCGTATTTCGTGTTGGCCATATAAAAAACAACATTTTCTTTGATTAAAAGGGCATAAAACTAATGAAAAAAAACACAAAAAATGTCTACAAATGTACAATAGATCGGAACTTTATCTAGATTTAAGCGTTGAAAGTAAAAAAAAAACAGAAATATATGACTTTTTTTTAAACACTCAAATTTTAGTGGGATTTTCAGAATTTTTTTTTTTTTTAACAGCAATTGCTCACAAAACAATCAATAAAATCAATGTTGTTATGAATTATTGACCTATTGAAGGCTCCAATTAATTCAAATCAAATATTCCACTTTTAAGTATTTTTGGAGGAAAATATTGCATATTTTGTGTTTTCGTTTAATAAAAAAAAAATTTCTTTAACAAAAATGGCATAAAACAACTAATAATAATTTAAAAAAAACATTAAAAATAATAAAAACTTATAATTGACTGATAGATCTGAAGTTGATCTCGAAATTCAAGCGTTGAAATCAAAAAAATCTAATCAAATCATGTATGACTAATTTTTAACACTTTTATGAGTGGGGCCCTTTTGGATTCCCAAGAATTTTAGTGAGATTTTTTTTTAAAGTGTCATTGCTCAAAAAATAACAATGAATCAAAATCAATGCTGTTATGAATTATTTACCTATTCAAAGTTCCAATTACTTTACATTAAACATATTGAAATATTTTTGGCAAAAAATGTTGCATGTTCAACATTTTCTTTGACTAAAATGGCATAAAACAAAATTTAAAAAACACCAAAAATGTCTAAAAATGTACAATTGGCGGAGAGATCTGAACTTCATCTAGAGATTTAAGCGTTGAAAGTAAACAAAAAACAGATATATATGACTTTTTTAAACACTTATGAGTGGATCCCCCAAAATGTTATATATTCAAAGCTCCAATTACTTTACATTAAATATATTGAAATATTTTTGGGAAAAAATGTTGCGTATTTCGTGTTGGCCATATAAAAAACAACATTTTCTTTGATTAAAAGGGCATAAAACTGATTAAAAAAAACACAAAAAATGTCTACAAATGTACAATAGATCGGAACTTTATCTAGATTTAAGCGTTGAAAGTTAAAAAAAAAACAGAAATATATGACTTTTTTTTAAACACAATTTTAGTGGGATTTTCATAATTTTTTTTTTTTTAACAGCAATTGCTCACAAAACAATCAATAAAATCAATGTTGTTATGAATTATTGACCTATTGAAGGCTCCAATTAATTCAAATCAAATATTCCACTTTTAAATATTTTTGGAGGAAAATATTGCACATTTTGTGTTTTCGTTTAATTAAAAAAAATGTTCTTTAACAAAAATGGCATAAAACAAATAATAATAATTTAAAAAAACATTAAAAATAATAAAAACTTATAATTGACTGATAGATCTGAAGTTGATCTCGAAATTCAAGCGTTGAAATCAAAAAAATCTAATCAAATCATGTATGACTAATTTTTAACACTTTTATGAGTGGGGCCCTTTTGGATTCCCAAGAATTTTAGTGAGATTTTTTTTTTAAAGTGTCATTGCTCAAAAAATAACAATGAATCAAAATCAATGCTGTTATGAATTATTGACCTATTCAAAGTTCCAATTACTTTACATTAAACATATTGAAATATTTTTGGCAAAAAATGTTGCATGTTCAACATTGTCTTTGACTAAAATGGCATAAAACAAAATTTAAAAAACACCAAAAATGTCTAAAAATGTACAATTGGCGGAGAGATCTGAACTTCATCTAGAGATTTAAGCGTTGAAAGTAAACAAAAAACAGATATATATGACTTTTTTAAACACTTATGAGTGGATCCCCCAAAATGTTGTATATTCAAAGCTCCAATTACTTTACATTAAATATATTGAAATATTTTTGGGAAAAAATGTTGCGTATTTCGTGTTGGCCATATAAAAAACAACATTTTCTTTGATTAAAAGGGCATAAAACTAATTAAAAAAAACACAAAAAATGTCTACAAATGTACAATAGATCGGAACTTTATCTAGATTCAAGCGTTGAAAGTAAAAAAAAAACAAAAATATATGACTTTTTTTTAAACACTCAAATTTTACTGGGATTTTCATAATTTTATTTTTTTTAACAGCAATTGCTCACAAAACAATCAATAAAATCAATGTTGTTATGAATTATTGACCTATTGAAGGCTCCAATTAATTCAAATCAAATATTCCACTTTTAAATATTTTTGGAGGAAAATATTGCATATTTTGTGTTTTCGTTTAATTAAAAAAAAAGTTCTTTAACAAAAATGGCATAAAACAAATAATAATAATTTAAAAAAACATCAAAAATAATAAAAACTTATAATTGACTGATAGATCTGAAGTTGATCTCGAAATTCAAGCGTTGAAATCAAAAAAATCAAATCAAATCATGTATGACTAATTTTTAACACTTTTATGAGTGGGGCCCTTTTGGATTCCCAAGAATTTTAGTGAGATTTTTTTTTAAAGTGTCATTGCTCAAAAAATAACAATGAATCAAAATCAATGCTGTTATGAATTATTGACCTATTCAAAGTTCCAATTACTTTACATTAAACATATTGAAATATTTTTGGCAAAAAATGTTGCATGTTCAACATTTTCTTTGACTAAAATGGCATAAAACAAAATTTAAAAAACACCAAAAATGTCTAAAAATGTACAATTGGCGGAGAGATCTGAACTTCATCTAGAGATTTAAGCGTTGAAAGTAAACAAAAAACAGATATATATGACTTTTTTAAACACTTATGAGTGGATCCCCCAAAATGTTGTATATTCAAAGCTCCAATTACTTTACATTAAATATATTGAAATATTTTTGGGAAAAAATGTTGCGTATTTCGTGTTGGCCATATAAAAAACAACATTTTCTTTGATTAAAAGGGCATAAAACTAATTAAAAAAAACACAAAAAATGTCTACAAATGTACAATAGATCGGAACTTTATCTAGATTCAAGCGTTGAAAGTAAAAAAAAAACAAAAATATATGACTTTTTTTTAAACACTCAAATTTTACTGGGATTTTCATAATTTTATTTTTTTTAACAGCAATTGCTCACAAAACAATCAATAAAATCAATGTTGTTATGAATTATTGACCTATTGAAGGCTCCAATTAATTCAAATCAAATATTCCACTTTTAAATATTTTTGGAGGAAAATATTGCATATTTTGTGTTTTCGTTTAATTAAAAAAAAAGTTCTTTAACAAAAATGGCATAAAACAAATAATAATAATTTAAAAAAACATCAAAAATAATAAAAACTTATAATTGACTGATAGATCTGAAGTTGATCTCGAAATTCAAGCGTTGAAATCAAAAAAATCAAATCAAATCATGTATGACTAATTTTTAACACTTTTATGAGTGGGGCCCTTTTGGATTCCCAAGAATTTTAGTGAGATTTTTTTTTAAAGTGTCATTGCTCAAAAAATAACAATGAATCAAAATCAATGCTGTTATGAATTATTGACCTATTCAAAGTTCCAATTACTTTACATTAAACATATTGAAATATTTTTGGCAAAAAATGTTGCATGTTCAACATTTTCTTTGACTAAAATGGCATAAAACAAAATTTAAAAAACACCAAAAATGTCTAAAAATGTACAATTGGCGGAGAGATCTGAACTTCATCTAGAGATTTAAGCGTTGAAAGTAAACAAAAAACAGATATATATGACTTTTTTAAACACTTATGAGTGGATCCCCCAAAATGTTATATATTCAAAGCTCCAATTACTTTACATTAAATATATTGAAATATTTTTGGGAAAAAATGTTGCGTATTTCGTGTTGGCCATATAAAAAACAACATTTTCTTTGATTAAAAGGGCATAAAACTAATGAAAAAAAACACAAAAAATGTCTACAAATGTACAATAGATCGGAACTTTATCTAGATTTAAGCGTTGAAAGTAAAAAAAAACAGAAATATATGACTTTTTTTTAAACACTCAAATTTTAGTGGGATTTTCATAATTTTTTTTTTTTTTAACAGCAATTGCTCACAAAACAATCAATAAAATCAATGTTGTTATGAATTATTGACCTATTGAAGGCTCCAATTAATTCAAATCAAATATTCCACTTTTAAATATTTTTGGAGGAAAATATTGCATATTTTGTGTTTTCGTTTGATAAAAAAAAATGTTCTTTAACAAAAATGGCATAAAACAAATAATAATAATTTAAAAAAACATTAAAAATAATAAAAACTTATAATTGACTGATAGATCTGAAGTTGATCTCGAAATTCAAGCGTTGAAATCAAAAAAATCTAATCAAATCATGTATGACTAATTTTTAACACTTTTATGAGTGGGGCCCTTTTGGATTCCCAAGAATTTTAGTGAGATTTTTTTTTTAAAGTGTCATTGCTCAAAAAATAACAATGAATCAAAATCAATGCTGTTATGAATTATTGACCTATTCAAAGTTCCAATTACTTTACATTAAACATATTGAAATATTTTTGGCAAAAAATGTTGCATGTTCAACATTTTCTTTGACTAAAATGGCATAAAACAAAATTTTAAAAAATTTCTAAAAATTTACAATTGGCGGAGAGATCTGGGGCCGTACTTATCAAGCTTCTTAGAATTACTCCTAAGAAGTCTGCTAAGAGTTGACTTAAGAGTAAATAAATTCTTCGCTGAAAGCTGCACTTAAAAGTTAGTTATCAAGCGTCTTACTCACACTTTCAGTGAAGTGTAGGACTGAATCTTAAGTGTCACACTCAGAGCTGAATTATGACATTACTATGTGCCGTAAACGCAATTTTAGGTGACGTCATTTCTGTGTCCATAGAAATGACCAATCACGGAAGGGAATCCGTTGTCTAAGAATAAAGAAATATCTTGGAAATATTTAAGTGGACAATGGGAGTGTATATTTTGACAATAAACTACAAAAATAATACAAAACAAACTAGTCCCCGCCGGCACTCACGCTACCGCTCCCTCTCTTCTCTCGCCCACACACTCACTGACGTCACTCACCTCACGGCCACACACATACGCTACTCTCATAAAATTTTCTTTCCAATTCATTAATTAGGCAACTAATTTGAAACTGGTGTGGGTGGCTCTATATATACTAGCCCACTGCAGCCACATGCAGAAATCAACAAGGAATCGAAAAGTATTAAATCTGTGACAAAAATAATACCCGCTCTGTCTAAACGATACCGTTTGATCAGCTGCTCGTCATCAAACAAATCCAGAACATCGTTCCGCTCCCTGAACGTTCGCGCACGTCTCTCTCGCCTCAGTGCCATCCCCTGCTGGCAACTCCTAACCACTTAAGACACCTCTGAAGGTCTCTTAAATATCGTGGAGAGTAGGAGTGATTCTTAGACTTAAGAACGTTGATAAAAAGCTTTTATTCTTAAGTTTGAGAGTAGGACTAAATTTCGCAAATTCTCAGGACTTAAAGGGAAACTTCGGTTTTTTTCAACCTGGGCCCTGTTTTCATAATTTTTTCTGTATATGTGAGTGCTGGATAAAACATTTTTTGAGGTCGCGCCAGTATTGAGCAGGGCAGGCAGCCTCCAGCCCAGCTAACGCTCGTACACAGGGCAACTGGCTCTCGTCAAAATTCGGCCTATAAACATGCATTTTTTTCACACTGACAGGCTCAGATAGTTACAATGAGTGTCCGACAACATACTAGAAAGGAGAAATTAACGTATGTCTCTACCTTTAGCTGGAGATCGCTGTTTGTTGTGAGCTGTGTCCAAATCTCACCACGCTACAAATCTCGTTCCGAAATCTCGCGATAACTCGCGACAAAACACCGGTGGAAAAACAGTTACCTGACTGAGGTGAAGAGAGATGATTTTCTGTTGGATTACCGAAGACTGTTATTTTAGTTTTATAGAAAAGTTTGTTTGTTTGTCTGTCATGGCTGAATTTTTGCCTGATATGGACGACGTGGATGAAATTGCATTTGATTTTGATGTCGCGAGTTATCGCGAGATTTCGGAACGAGATTTGTAGCGTGGTGAGATTTGGACACAGCTCACAACAAACAGCGATCTCCAGCTAAAGGTAGAGACATACGTTAATTTCTCCTTTCTAGTATGTTGTCGGACACTCATTGTAACTATCTGAGCCTGTCAGTGTGAAAAAAATGCATGTTTATAGGCCGAATTTTGACGAGAGCCAGTTGCCCTGTGTACGAGCGTTAGCTGGGCTGGAGGCTGCCTGCCCTGCTCAATACTGGCGCGACCTCAAAAAATGTTTTATCCAGCACTCACATATACAGAAAAAATTATGAAAACAGGGCCCAGGTTGAAAAAAACCGAAGTTTCCCTTTAAGTGTAAAATGGCACTCTAAGAAGCTTGATAAGTACGGCCCCTGAACTTCATCTAGAGATTTAAGCGTTGAAAGTTAAAAAAAACCCTGAAATATATGACTTTTTTTTTTAACACTTTTATGAGTGGATCCCCAAAACTTTTAGTGGGATTTTCATTATTATTATTTTTTTAAACTGCAATTGCTCAAAAAACAATAATAAATTAAAATCAATGTTGTTATGATTAATTATTTCACAATTAATTTACATCAAATATTCCACTTTGAAATATTTTAGAGGAAAATATTGCTTATTTTGTGTTTTCGTCTTATAAAACATGTTTTCTTTGACAAAAATGGCATAAAACAAATAATAATAATTAAAAAAAAAACATTACAAATAATAAAAACGTATAATTGACTGATAAATCTGAAGGTGATCTCGAAATTCAAGCGTTGAAATAAAAAAAAAAAAATAAAAAAAATAAAAAATAAATGTATGACTAATTTTTAACACTTTTATGAGTGGGGCCCTTTTGGATTCCCAAGAATTTTAGTGGAATTTTTTTTTTGCTGAAAAAATAATAATGAATCAAAATCAATGTTGTTATGAATCATTGACCTATTCATCAAATATTCCACGGTCAAATGTGACTTAGTCCTGAAAGTAACACTCCCAGTTAACAGGGCCCTATTGTCTAACGGCGGGTTGTCGTCGCGTCACACGCTCTCTTCCCCTCCCAAAAAGTGTAAAAAAAGAGCAAAGCGCTCCTTACTTCCATACTTGCTACTTTTGGGAGGCTCCAGCTTTTCAAATAAATCTAAGAAAGACAATTTTGTTTGACTACTTGATTAGAAAATGTCCAATACACAAGTAATATGGCAACTCCGGTGATGGATGGAAATAACTTTGAATAACTTGTCATCGCGTTCAAGCGCAGAGGGAAAGTAAGGAATAATAATAATAATCCAGATTAAATCCAAATAATGAGTTAGCGTCTTTACCTTGGAGAAGCGGTGGGAACAGGAGGAGAACTGTCTCAGCTCCACGTTGAAGTCCTCCTCGTTGGTGTCGTCCTCCTCCGCCTCCAGGTGGTGGTAACGCTCCGAACGAGCTGAGGAGGAAAAGACGACATTTTTTAATATTTTACATGCTTAAAATAGTTATTTTTGTTGAAAAGACGGACTGTCGAAGTAGCTGGTGTCGTCCTCGGACTCCAGCTGGGGGATGAACTCGGCTTTTTGCCGCAGGAGGCCGTTCCAGTCCAGGTGGTGGAAGAAGGAGTGCTGCTTCACCTCGCCGGCGCCACCTGTGGACATTAAATAACCTGTCAGCTCCGTGACGCAACACCGTGCTTTCCCACAAAGGTGACTCCGGGAACATCGCTGACGCGGCGCACACTTTCTACCGAGCGGAGAATTGGCCGACCTGATTGTCAAGGTTCGACCCCCCCGAGCGTCTAACACGGCTCCTTTTTTTACCCACCAAAGTAATCACAACTCTGATTGGAAAACGAAGGAAAAATGAGAACCAAAATGGCCGTTTACCTGACACGTGAAACGTGACACGGTTGAGGCGTAAAAGTGTGGAATGTTTTCAAAATGTTTTGTGGCGATTCCCAACTGTGACCGCAGCGTCAGTTGCTACGTAGAGTGGCGCTTTGAGGAGGAAAATGATCAACTCTTCCTCTTACGCGAGATCCACCCAGGAATGGGGCCATGTGAATCCCTCCAAGACACGGTACAATTTCAAGTGTAATAAAGTCCTTGTGCAGGGCTGTCAAACTCCTTTTCAGCGAATAATATTTGAACAAAAATATAAGTTGAAATTATTTACTATTATGTATATTTTTGACCTACACTGTATAAAAAAAAAAAAGAAAAAAAAAAAAGTATATTATACAGTAAAAACCTGACAGTTCAGTTGCCTAAATTTTACCGTAAAATTGTTCACAATATGTACTAGGGCTGTGAATATTTGGGCACCACACGATTATATTCTACATTCCTCCATAAAATACATAAACAGCTCTAAATAATCTTAATAAAGGCAAAAATATTAAATTGAATAATTAAAAAATTATCGATTTCTGATTTTTTTTCAATCAATTAAGAATCGTAACAAATAAGAATTGTGATTCATTCAAAAATAAAAACATTTTTGACAGCCCAGTAAATGGCAGAAGAGTACCACTTTTTCTACTGTAAAATCCACGGTTGTGATTTTTTTAAATTATTACACCCATAGAAAAAGTTTGTTATTTTTTACAGTAAAATTCTGACAGGTTTTTTTTTTTTTTTTTACATAAAAATCGTTTTTTTTTTTATAGTAACATTCTGGCAACCTTTTTTTTTTTTTTAGCATAAATACCATTTTTACAGTACAATTCTTACAAATAATCACGATTCATTCGAAAATCAATTTTTTTTACAGCCCTGTAAATTAAATAACGACACTTTTTTTTAACTGTCAAATCTATGGTTGTTACTTTTTATTATTACATAAATGGAAAAACAATACAAGTTTTTTTTACAGTAAAATTCTGGCAACTGAGATACGTTTTTTTTTCTAGCATAAAATTATTTTAAAATTCTGGCAACTGAGCTACGATTTTTTTCTTTTTAGCATACAAATCATTTTTACAGTAAAATTCTGGTAACTGAGCTGCCAGTTTTTTTTTTTAGTATAAAAATCATTTTTACAGCAAAATTCTGGCAACTGAGCTACCAGTTTTTGTTAGCATAAGTATCATTTTTATATTTAAATTCTAGCAACTGAACTACCAGTTTGTTTTTTTAGCATAACAATCATTTTTACAGTAAAATTCTGGTAACTGAGCTAACATTTTTTTCAGCATAAAAATATTTTTTACCGTAAAATTCTGGCACCTGACCTACCTTTTTTTTTCAGCATTAAAAATAATTTTTACAGTAAAATTCCAGTTTTCTTTTTTAGCATAAAAATCTTTTTTTTACAGTAAAATTCTGACAACTGAGCTACTAGTTTTTGTTTTAGCAAAACAATCATTTTTACAGTCAAAATTCTGGCAACTGAGCTACCTTTTTTTTTTTTTTTAGCATAAAAATCATTTTTACAGTAAAATTCTGGCAACTGGGCTACCATTTATTTTTAGCATAAAAATCATTTTTACAGTAAAATTCTGGCAACTGAGATACTGCTTTTTCTTTTTAGCATAAAGTAGTCTTTACAGTAAAAGTCTGGCAACTGAGCTACCAGTTTAGTTTTTTTTTAGCATAAAAATCATTTTTTACAGTAAAAATATGGCACCTGAGCTACTAGTTGTTTTTTTTTAGCATAGAAATAATTTTTACAGTAAAATTATAGTTGTTTTTTTTTGCATACAAATACTTTTTTTTTTACAGTAAAATTGTAGTTTTCTTTTTTAGCATAAACATATTTTTTTACAGTAAAATTCTGGCAACTGAGCTACCAGTTTTTGTTTTAGCAAAACAATCATTTTTACAGTCAAAATTCTGGCAACTGAGCTACATTTTTTTTTTAGCATAATTATTTTTCCAGTAAAATTCTGGCAACTGGGCTACCATTTATTTTTAGCATAAAAATCATTTTTACAGTAAAATTCTGGCAACAGAGATACTGTTTTTTTTCTTTTTAGCATAAAGTAGTCTTTACGGTAAAAGTCTGGCAACTGAGGTAGCAGTTTTTTTTTAGCATAAAAATAATTTTTTACAGTAAAAATATGGCACCAGAGCTAATAGTTTGTTTGTTTTTTAGCATAGAAATAATTTTTACAGTAAAATTATAGTTGGTTTTTTTTTTTGCATAAAAATATTTTTTTTACAGTAAAATTCCAGTTTTCTTTTTTAGCATAGAAATCTTTTTTTTACAGTAAAATTCTGGCAACTGAGCTACTAGTTTTTGTTTTAGCAAAACAATCATTTTTACAGTCAAAATTCTGGCAACTGAGCTACCTTTTTTTTTTTTTTTTTTTAGCATAAAATCATTTTTCCAGTAAAATTCTGGCAACTGGGCTACCATTTATTTTTAGCATAAAAATCATTTTTACAGTAAAATTCTGGCAACTGAGATACTGTTTTTTTCTTTTTAGCATAAAATAGTCTTTACGGTAAAAGTCTGGCAACTGAGCTACCAGGTTTTTTTTAGCATAAAAATCATTTTTTACAGTAAAAATATGGCACCTGAGCTACTAGTTTGTTTGTTTTTAGCATAGAAATCATTTTTACAGTAAAATTATAGTTGGTTTTTTTTTGCATAAAAATATTTTTTTTACAGTAAAATTCCAGTTTTCTTTTTTAGTATAAAAATCTTTTTTTTACAGTAAAATTCTGGCAACAGAGCTACTAGTTTTTGTTTTAGCAAAACAATCATTTTTACAGTCAAAATTCTGGCAACTGAGCTACCCTTTTTTTTTTTTTTTTTTTAGCATAAAAATCATTTTTCCAGTAAAATTCTGGCAACTGGGCTACCATTTATTTTTAGCATAAAAATCATTTTTACAGTAAAATTCTGGCAACTGAGATACTGTTTTTTTCTTTTTAGCATAAAGTAGTCTTTACAGTAAAAGTCTGGCAACTGAGCTACCAGGTTTTTTTTAGCATAAAAATCATTTTTTACAGTAAAAATATGGCACCTGAGCTACTAGTTTTTTTTTTTTAGCATAGAAATCTTTTTTACAGTAAAATTATAGTTGTTGTTTTTTTTGCATAAAAATATTTTTTTGTTTTAGCAAAACAATCATTTTTACAGTCAAAATTCTGGCAACTGAGCTACCTTTTTTAAAAAAATTTTTTAGCATAAAAATCATTTTTCCAGTCAAAATTCTGGCAACTGAGCTACCTTTTTTTTTTTTTTAGCATAAAAATCATTTTTCCAGTAAAATTCTGGCAACTGGGATACCATTTATTTTTAGCATAAAAATCATTTTTACAGTAAAATTCTGGCGACTGAGATACTGTTTTTTTCTTTTTAGCATAAAGTAGTCTTTACAGTAAAACTGAGCTACCAGTTTTTTTTTTAGCATAAAAATCAATTTTTACAGTAAAAATATGGCACCTGAGCTACTAGTTTGTTTTTTTAGCATAGAAATCATTTTTACAGTAAAATTATAGTTGTTTTTTTTTTGCATAAAAATATTTTTTTTACAGTAAAATTCCAGTTTTCTTTTTTAGCATAAAAATCTTTTTTTTTACAGTAAAATTCTGGCAACTGAGCTAGTAGTTTTTGTTTTAGCAAAACAATAATTTTTACAGTAAAAATATGGCACCTGAGCTACTAGTTTGTTTGTTTTTTTAGCAAATAAATCATTTTTACAGTAAAATTATAGTTGTTTTTTTTCGCATAAAAATATTTTTTACAGTAAAATTCTAGTTTTCTTTTTTAGCATAAAAATCTTTTTTTTTACAGTAAAATTCTGGCAACTGAGCTACCAGATTTTGTTTTAGCAAAACAATCATTTTTACAGTCAAAATTCTGGCAACTGAGATACTGTTTTTTTCTTTTTAGCATAAAGTAGTCTTTACAGTAAAAGTCTGGCAACTGAGCTACCAGGTTTTTTTTTAGCATAAAATCATTTTTTACAGTAAAAATATGGCACCTGAGCTACTAGTTAGTTTTTTTTAGCATAGAAATAATTTTTACAGTAAAATTATAGTTGGTTTTTTTTGCATAAAATTTTTTTTTAACAGTAAAATTCCAGTTTTCTTTTTTAGCATAAAAATCTTTTTTTTTACAGTAAAATTCTGGCAACTGAGCTACCAGTTTTTGTTTTAGCAAAACAATAATTTTATCAGTCAAAATTCTGGCAACTGAGCTACCTGTTTTTTTTTTTGCATAAAAATCATTTTTACAGTAGAATTCTAGCAACTGAGCTACCAGGTTTTTTTTTAGCATAAAAATAATTTTTACAGTAAAATTCTAGTTTTCTTTTTTAGCATAAAAATCTTTTTTTTACAGTAAAATTCTGGCAACTGAGCTACCAGTTTTTGTTTTAGCAAAACAATCATTTTTACAGTCAAAAACTGAGCTACTTTTTTTTTTTTTTAGCATAAAAATCATTTTTCCAGTAAAATTCTGGCAACTGGGCTACCATTTATTTTTAGCATAAAAATCATTTTTACAGTAAAATTCTGGCAACAGAGATACTGTTTTTTTCTTTTTAGCATAAAGTCGTCTTTACAGTAAAAGTCTGGCAACTGAGCTACCAGTTTTTTTTTGCATAAAAATAATTTTTACAGTAAAATTCTAGCAACTGAGCTACTAGTTTGTTTGTTTTTTAGCATAGAAATAATTTTTACAGTAAAATTATAGTTTTGTTTTTTTTTGCATAAAAATATTTTTTTTACAGTAAAATTCTGGCAACTGAGCTACTACCAGTTTTTTGTAGCATAAAAATAATTTTTACAGTGTACAATTTGATGGATAAATTGCTTTAAAATTCAATATTTAAGTATTTATTTGAATTTTTACAAAAAAAGTTTGGGAATGTAGAACTATATGAGTTAGTATTGAATGCGGCAGCCATTATTTCTTGTGTACAAAGTGAGTAAATATAATAATCATGTACTCTACTTTGTTTCTAAACATTTGTCAGGTCTTTGAGGGTACCTGCGCCCATCCTCTCCAGAGGGTTCTGTCGGAGCAGCAGCGTGATGATCTCCTGGGCGTCAGGAGGCGGAGCTTCCTCCCCCTCGGGCCAGTTGATCTGGTCTGCAGAGGGAGGGGTCAGTGGCGGCGGTGTGAGAGAAAAGACCAGACCGGCGGCGGCGACACCGACCGCTGATGACCTGTCCGAACAGATCCTCGGGCGTGTCCCCGAAGAAGGGCACGCAGCCCACCAGGAACTCGTAGAGGATGATGCCCATGGCCCACCAGTCCACTGGCTTGCCGTAGCCTTGCCTCAGGATCACCTCGGGGGCGATGTACTCCGGCGTTCCGCACACCTGCAAGCCAGACTCGTCAGCGGGAGTGTGAGTGTGTGTGAGTGTGTGTGTGTGTGTGTGTGAGTGAGTGTGTGTGTGTGTGTGTGTGTGAGTGTGTGTGTGTGTGTGTGTGTGTGTGAGTGTGTGTGTGAGGTCACCTGCTTGTCGGAGAACTCTCTGGCGTCTTTCTCGATGTGACCCTCGTAGATGTTGGTGGTCATGTTCATCAGACCCACCTTGGACAGACCGAAGTCCGTCAGCTTGATGTGACCCATGGACGTCACCAGCAGACTGAGGAACATCATCATATTTTATTATTATTATTACAGCTTGATGTGACCCATGGAC
Organism: Entelurus aequoreus; assembly: GCF_033978785.1. Taxonomy (NCBI): domain Eukaryota; kingdom Metazoa; phylum Chordata; class Actinopteri; order Syngnathiformes; family Syngnathidae; genus Entelurus; species Entelurus aequoreus. The sequence continues at coordinate 80,926,793 of NC_084738.1, read as the reverse complement.
GTCACCAGCAGACTGAGGAACATCATCATATTTTATTATTATTATTACAGCTTGATGTGACCCATGGACGTCACCAGCAGACTGAGGAACATCATCATATTTTATTATTATTATTACAGCTTGATGTGACCCATGGACGTCACCAGCAGACTCATATTATAATCATATTTTATTATTATTACTAACACTTTAGCATTATATTCGGTTATTGATCAACTTTATCACATTATATACAGTTATTAATCAATTGTATCATATTATATACAGTTATTAATTAACTTTATCATATTATATACAGTTATTAATCAATTGTATCATATTATATACAGTTATTACTTAACTTTATCATTTTATATACATTTATTGATCAACTTTATTATATTATGTACAGTTATTAATCAACTTTATCATATTATATACAGTTATTGATTAACTTTATCACATTATATACAGTTATTAATCAACTTTATCATATTATATACAGTTATTAATCAACTTTATTATATTATATACAGTTGTTAATCAATTTTATCATATTATATACAGTTATTAATCAACTTTATCATATTATATACAGTTATTAATCAACTTTTCACATTATATGTTATTAATCAACTTTATCATATTATATACAGTTATTAATCAACTGTATCATATTATATAGTTATTAATCAACTGTATCATATTATATACAGTTATTAATCAACGTTATCACATTATATACAGTTATTAATCAACGTTATCACATTACATACAGTTATTAATCAACTTTTTACATTATATTCGGTTATTATTTAACTTTATCATATTATATACAGTTATTAATCAACTTTATCATATTATATACAGTTATTAATCAACTCTATCATATTATATACAGTTATTAATCAACTTTTCACATTATATGTTATTAATCAACTTTATCATATTATACACAGTTATTAATACAATAGCAACTTTTTCACATGTTATATGGTTATTAACAAAATAGCAACTTTATCATATAAGATTAACAACAAAATATTAAATGTTCACTTAATATAACTTTATTAACCCAATAAATATTTTCACATTATATATTATTTTTAACAAAATATAAACGTTTTAATATTGTATAAGTTTATTAACACATTTTCAACCTTTTCACATTATATACGGTTATTAACAAAATATCAACTTTTATACAGTATATGTTCATTAACAAAATATCAACTTTTATACAGTATATGTTTATTAACAAAATATCAACTTTTTCACATTTTACCGTTATTGAAGAAAGCCATTGCAGGAAAAGGCTACATTTTTTCCTAAACAATACCAAGTGTCACCACTGGGGGGCTGCAATGACTTTCACTATGACTCATACTGTAATATTATGTGTATTAAATATACATATTTTTTCCATTATTTGAGATAATACAATGTATAATATTGCATAAAAGTCCTATAATATGTAATTATAAGTAAAAAATGTTTGTATTATATGTATATTAAATTATACTTTTTTTCATTATTTGAGATAATACAGTGTATAATATTGCATAAAATATGTAATAAGTAAATTGATTTTTAAAAGTTAATAAACATTTACATTAAAAAGCATTAAATAAATAAGGCATAAATAAATATTCCATTTAATTCAGATACTAGAAATACATTTACACTGGAACAAAAACAAATAAATAATTGGGAGTAAAACAAAAAATGTTTTGTGGCAGATGTTATACTTATAATACCTTATTTTAATCTTTGTCATTTATTTGTGAAAACAAAATATTCCACACATCTATAATATTAAGTGTATATTTGTTTATATTATTTGAGAAAATAAAAAAATTACATTAAATAGCATTAGATAAATAAAGTATGAATAAATATTACTTTAATGAATTTAGACTTTTAAAAATAATACATTTCCGAGGTCTTACTTGTCAGGCTTGAGGTCGCGGTGCACGATGCCGTAGTTGTGCAGGTACTCCAGGGCCAACACCGTCTCGGCAAAGTACATCCTGGCCATGTCCACGGGCAGGGGGCCCATGTTCTTCAGCAGGGTGGCACAATCTCCGCCTGCACGCAAACAATCACGCCGTCACCGGCGCCGTGGTCGCCATCCACGGCCAGCGAGCGAGCAACGCACCTTCCACGTACTCCATGACCATGCACAGGTGGCGGCGCGTCTCGAAGGAGCAGAACATGGACACCACGAAGGGGTTCTCGGCGAAGGTGAGGATGTCGCGCTCCACGAAGGCCTGCTGGATCTGGTTCCTCAGGATCAGGTTCTGCTTGTTGATCTTCTTCATGGCGAAGCGCTGCTTGGTCTCCTTGTGGCGAACCAGATAGACGGCTCTGCGGGGGGGGCGAGTCACATGACGGGGTGAGTTCACGTGGAAGGGTGAAAATGTGCCGAAAATTGCACCAACGCAGACACGATGGCGCCGTTATTAAACCCCACCGGTGGCACTGACTTGAAATTTCTCACACACTTGAATCACCACCAAATTTATGACGCATCTTTCGGGGGACGGACAACCAAGCTAGCGACCTAACAAAGGAGCTTACAACCAAGCTAGCGACCTAACAAAGGAGCTAACAAACAAACAAGCTAGCGACCTAACAAAAGAGCTAACAAACAAACAAACAAGCTAGCGACCTAACAAAGGAGCTAACAAACAAACAAGCTAGCGACCTAACAAAGGAGCTAACAAACAAACAAACAAGCTAACGACCTAACAAAGGAGCTAACAAACAAACAAACAAGCTAGCGACCTAACAAAGAAGCTAACAAACAAACAAACAAGCTAGCGACCTAACAAAGGAGCTAACAAACACACAAACAAGCTAGCGACCTAACAAAGGAGCTAACAAACAAACAAACAAACAAGCTAGCGACCTAACAAAGGAGCTAACAAACAAACAAACAAGCTAGCGACCTAACAAAGGAGCTAACAAACAAACAAACAAGCAAGCTAGCGACTTAACAAAGGAGCTAACAAACAAACAAGCTAGCGACCTAACAAAGGAGCTAACAAACAAACAAACAAGCTAGCGACCTAACAAAGGAGCTAACAAACAAACAAACAAGCTAGCAACCTAACAAAGGAGCTAACAAACAAACAAACAAGCTAACGACCTAACAAAGGAGCTAACAAACAAACAAACAAGCTAGCGACCTAACAAAGGAGCTAACAAACAAACAAACAAGCTAACGACCTAACAAAGGAGCTAACAAACAAACAAACAAGCTAGCGACCTAACAAAGAAGCTAACAAACAAACAAACAAGCTAGCGACCTAACAAAGGAGCTAACAAACAAACAAACAAGCTAGGGACCTAACAAAGGAGCTAACAAACAAACAAACAAACAAGCTAGCGACCTAACAAAGGAGCTAACAAACAAACAAACAAGCTAGCGACCTAACAAAGGAGCTAACAAACAAACAAACAAGCAAGCTAGCGACTTAACAAAGGAGCTAACAAACAAACAAGCTAGCGACCTAACAAAGGAGCTAACAAACAAACAAGCTAGCGACCTAACAAAGGAGCTAACAAACAAACAAACAAGCTAACGACCTAACAAAGGAGCTAACAAACAAACAAACAAGCTAGCGACCTAACAAACAAGCTAGCAACCTAACAAAGGAGCTAACAAACGAACAAACAAGCTAACGACCTAACAAACGAGCTAACAAACAAGCTAGCGACCTAACAGAGGAGCTAACAAAGGATGCAAGTTGACGAACAAAGGAGCTAACAAACCAAGGAGCTAATAAACAAAGGAGCTAACAAACCAAGGAGCTAACAAACGAAGGAGCTAACAAACGAAGGAGCTAACGAACGAGCAGACTGACTGATGAACTGACTAGATAACTAAGTGACCGACTGACTAACTAATTGACTAGATCACTAACTAAATAACTGAGTAACTGACTGACAAAATAACTAATTTATTACTAACTAAATAACTGACTGACTGAATAACTGAATAATTGACAGACTAACAAACTAAATAAATAACTGACTGACTAATTAAATAACTGACCGACTAAATAACTTAATAATTTAGTAATTGATTGACTAACTAACTAAAAATTGACTGATAAATAAACTAATAACTGAGTAACTAAATAACTGATAAACTAACTAAATAACTGATAAACTAACTAAATAACAGAGTAACTAAATAACTGAGTAACAAAATAACTGACCGACTAAATAACATAATAATTTAGTAATTGATTGACTAACTAAAAATTGACTGATAAACTAACTAATAACTTAGTAACTAAATAACTGACAAACTAACTCAATAACCGAGTAACTAAATAACTGAGTAACAAAATAACTGATAAACTAACTAAATAACTGAGTAAGTAAATAAATAACTGAGTAAGTAAATAACTGATAAACTAACTAAATAACTGATTAACTAAATAACTGATAAACTAACCAAATAAATGAGTAACTAAATAACTGATAAAGTAACTAAGTAACTGAGTAACTAAATAACTGATAAACTAACAAAATAACTTAGTAACTAAATAACTGACAAACTAACTAAATAACTTAGTAACTAAATAACTGATTAACTAAAAAAAAACGAGTAACTAAATAACTGATTAACTAAAAAAACGAGTAACTAAATAACTGAATAATGAAATAACTGATAAACTAACTAAATAACTGAGTAACTAACTAAATAAATGAGTAAGTAAATAACTGATAAACTAACTAAATAACTGAGTAATTAAATAACTGATAAACTAACTAAATAACTGATAAACTAACTAAATAAATGAGTAACTAAATAACTGATAAAGTAACTAAGTAACTGAGTAACTAAATAACTGATAAACTAACAAAATAACTTAGTAACTAAATAACTGACAAACTAACTAAATAACTTAGTAACTAAATAACTGACAAACTAACTAAATAACTTAGTAACTAAATAACTGATTAACTAAAAAAAACGAGTAACTAAATAACTGAGTAATGAAATAACTGATAAACTAACTAAATAACTGAGTAACTAACTAAATAACTGAGTAAGTAAATAACTGATAAACTAACTAAATAACTGAGTAATTAAATAACTGATAAACTAACTAAATAACTGATAAACTAACTAAATAAATGAGTAACTAAATAACTGATAAAGTAACTAAGTAACTGAGTAACTAAATAACTGATAAACTAACAAAATAACTTAGTAACTAAATAACTGACAAACTAACTAAATAACTTAGTAACTAAATAACTGATTAACTAAAAAACGAGTAACTAAATAACTGAGTAATGAAATAACTGATAAACTAACTAAATAACTGAGTAACTAACTAAATAACTAAGTAAATAACTGATAAACTAATTAAATAACTGAGTAATAAAATAACTGATAAACTAACTAAATAACTGAGTAACTAAATAACTGAGTAACTAAATAACTAATTAACTAAATAACTGATAAACTAACGAAATAACTGATGAACTAACTAAACAACTGATAAACTAACTAAAGAACCTTTCAGGATGTGTGTGTAAAGTTTGGTTGAGAAAACATGTTAGTATTAGCATGCACGCTAGCATGTTAGTATTAGCATGCACGCTAGCATGTTAGTATTAGCATGCACGCTAGCATGTTGCCACAGCAGTTGCTTCCTCACCCGTAGGCGCCGTTGCTGATGAGCTTGGTCAACTCAAAGTCCAGTTCACAGGGTTTGCGTCTGCACCTCAAGGCGGCACTCAGACCCTGGACCTGAAGACCAGGAGGGGGAGAAGGAGAGAGAGCGAGAGAGAAAGAAATGATTATTTGGTGGCGGTGTCACCATGGAGACGTGTCGGCGAGGAGTAATGATCGTACGCAGTCGTCCGTCTCCGCCACACCGCTGTCACCACCACCGCTCAGCTGGGCCATCTCTGCAGGGACACAACACACTTTTGCTTTGTCTTTGGCTTGGAAAAACACCTGAAGAAAGTCATTGCAGGAAAAGGTGCCATTTTTACCAAAAACAATACCATGTGTCACCACTAGGGGGCTGCAATGACTTTCACTGAGACTCATACCTAATATTATGTATATTCAATTTTTTTTTTCCATTATTTGAGAAAACATAATGTATAATATTGCATAAAAATCCTACAATATGTAATCATAAGTAAATGAAAATAAATGATAATATGTACATTAAATAATAAAATGTTTCATAATTTGAGATAATACAATGTATAATATTGCATAAAAGTCCTACAATATGTAATCATAAGTAAATACAAATAAATTATAATATGTATATTAAATTATAAATTCACAGAGTGAATTCATAATTTTTGGGTGGAGGTGGGATAGCACAAACGCACACACACACACACACACACACACACACACACACACACACACACACACACACACACACACACACACACACACACACACACACACACACACACACACACACACACACACACACACACACACACACACACACACACACACAACTAACTAACTAAATAATTGAGTAATTGATTAACTAACTGACTAACTAACTAAAATTGACTGATAAACTAACTAAAAACTGTCTGACTAACTAAATAACTTACTGACTAACTAAATAATTGGGTAATTGATTGACTAACTAAATCATTGACTGACTAATTAAAGAACTGACTAATTGACAGACTAACAAACTAAATAAATAACTGTCCGGCTAATTAAATAACTGACCAACTAACTAACTAAAATTTGATTAATTGATTAACTAACTAACTAAAATTTACTGATAAACAAACGAAATAACTGTCTGACTAACTAAATAACTGACTGACTAACTAACTAACTAAATAATTGGGTAATTGATTGAATAACTAACTAAAAATTTACTGATTAACTAACTAAATAACCGACTGACTAACTAAATAACAGACTAATTGCAGAACAAACTAAATAACTGACCAATTAACTAAATAAATTACTGTCCATCTAAGTAAATAAATAACTGACTAACTAACTGACTAATTGACTAACAAACTAAATAAATAACTGACTAACTAAATAACGGACTAATTGCAGAACAAACTAAATAACTGACCAATTGACTAAATAAATTACTGTCCATCTAACTAAATAAATAACTGACTAACTAACTGACTAATAAACTAAATAAATAACTGACAAACTAAATAACGGACTAATTGCAGAACAAACTAATAACTGACCAATTGACTAAATAAATTACTGTCCATCTAACTAAATAAATAACTGACTAACTAACTGACTAATAAACTAAATAAATAACTGACAAACTAAATAACGGACTAATTGCAGAACAAACTAAATAACTGACCAGTTGACTAAATAAATTACTGTCCATCTAACTAAATAAATAACTGACTAACTAACTGACTAACAAACTAAATAAATAACTGACAAACTAAATAACGGACTAATTGCAGAACAAACTAATAACTGACCAATTGACTAAATAAATTACTGTCCATCTAACTAAATAAATAACTGACTAACTAACTGACTAATAAACTAAATAAATAACTGACAAACTAAATAACGGACTAATTTCAGAACAAACTAAATAACTGACCAGTTGACTAAATAAATTACTGTCCATCTAACTAAATAAATAACTGACTAACTAACTGACTAATTGACTAACAAACTAAATAAATAACTGACAAACTAAATAACGGACTAATTGCAGAACAAACTAATAACTGACCAATTGACTAAATAAATTACTATCCATCTAACTAAATAAATAACTGACTAACTAACTGACTAATAAACTAAATAAATAACTGACAAACTAAATAACGGACTAATTGCAGAACAAACTAAATAACTGACCAGTTGACTAAATAAATTACTGTCCATCTAACTAAATAAATAACTGACTAACTAACTGACTAACAAACTAAATAAATAACTGACAAACTAAATAACGGACTAATTGCAGAACAAACTAATAACTGACCAATTGACTAAATAAATTACTGTCCATCTAACTAAATAAATAACTGACTAACTAACTGACTAATAAACTAAATAAATAACTGACAAACTAAATAACGGACTAATTTCAGAACAAACTAAATAACTGACCAGTTGACTAAATAAATTACTGTCCATCTAACTAAATAAATAACTGACTAACTAACTGACTAATTGACTAACAAACTAAATAAATAACTGACAAACTAAATAACGGACTAATTGCAGAACAAACTAATAACTGACCAATTGACTAAATAAATTACTGTCCATCTAACTAAATAAATAACTGACTAACTAACTGACTAATAAACTAAATAAATAACTGACAAACTAAATAACAGACTAATTGCAGAACAAACTAAATAACTAACCAGTTGACTAAATAAATTACTGTCCATCTAACTAAATAAATAACTGACTAACTAACTGACTAATAAACTAAATAAATAACTGACAAACTAAATAACAGACTAATTGCAGAACAAACTAAATAACTGATCAATTGACTAAATAAATTACTGTCCATCTAACTAAATAAATAACTGATTAACTAACTGACAAATTGACTAACAAACTAAACAAATAACTGACTAACTAAATAACTAACTAATTGACTAACTAAATAAATGACCGACCAACTAACTGACTAACTCTGAACCTCTCGTCAGTCATTCATTGTCTTTGTCTCTGTGGGCGGGGGTGGCTCGCTAACATGGTAGAAATGATCTTCATCCCATGACTGAGATTTGCTAAAAGTGGGATGAAAATATGCTGAAGTTATGTCGCTAACCAGCTAACTAGCTAACTAATGGACAAAAGCACAAGAGCTCCTCCTTTGTTGGCGTGAAGAAGAAAGCAAAGATCCGCTGACTGAGATGTTGCCAATGATCTGGAACAAGCGCTCATTAAAAACCACAAGCAGAGTCCAAGGCCATTTGTGGAACATCTGGTGGGATGTGATGGCGAGTGGCGGAATGTTCCAGCAGGTCTGTAGGGACGCCATCGCCGGGCTAATGATGCTCACATGAGTCGAGGTTTTGCACACGTCAGCACCGACGTGTGCCAGACTTTGTTTGGGGGAAACTTTTTATCGCCCTCGAATGAAAGACAGTCCGATCCCACCTTGATATTTTACAAGTTAACGTGGTAGCATGCTAACATTAGCATGCTAACTTTTTTAAACCAATTTCACCACCGTACACCGCAGAGTCATATAAGTCGGTACGTGATCGACCTTAACTGTTAGCATGCTAACTTTTTTTTAAGCACTTTTACCACCGTACACCTCAGTCTTTTAATTTTGTATGTGATGTATGTTAGCTGTTAGCATGCTAAATTAGCGTATTCACTTTTTTTTTGCCAATTTAGCATACATATGCCTCAGAGTCGCATAAGTCGGTACCTGATCTACGTTAACTGCTAGCATGCTAACTTTTTTTTTTTAAACCAATTTTACCGCCGTACACCTCAGAGTCACAAGTTGGTTTGTGATATACGTTAACTGTTAGCATGCTACCATTAGCATATAACCTTTTTTTTGCTAATTTAGCATGCATATGCCTCAGAATCATAGCAGTCGGTACCTGATCGACCTTAACTGTTAGCATGCTAACATTAGCGTGATAACTTTTTTCAACCAATTTTACCACCGTACACCTCAGAGTCATAAAAGTCGGTATGTGATATACGTTAACTTTCTTTTTTAACAATTTTACCACCGTACACCTCAGAGTCATATAATTTGGTATGTGATGTACGTTAACTGTTAGCATGCTAACATTAGCGTGATACATTTTTTTAACCAATTTGACCACCGTACACCTCAGTCATATAAGTCGGTACGGGATCTACGTTAACTGTTAGCATGATAATAAATTTTTTTAACCAATTTTACCACCCTACACCTCTAAGTCATATAAGTCAGTAAGTGATCTAAGTTAACTGTTAGCATGCTAACTTAAAAAAAAAAACAATTTTATTACCGTACACCTCAGAGTCATAAGTCGGTACGTGATCTATCTTAACTGTTAGCATGCTAACATTAGCAGGCTGTCATTAGCATGCTAACTTTTTTCAACCAATTTTACCACCGCACACCTCAGAGTCATATAATTTGGTATGTGATGTATGTTAACTGTTAGCATGCTAAAATTAGCATGCTAACTTTTTTTCAACCAATTTTACCACCGTACACCTCAGAGTCATAAAAGTCGGTACATGATATATACGTTAACTTTTTTTTAAACCAATTTTACCACCGTACACCTCAGAGTCATAAGTCGGTACGTGATCTATCTTAACTGTTAGCATGCTAACATTAGCATGCTATCATTAGCATGCTAACTTTTTTCAACCAATTTTACCACCGTACACCTCAGAGTCATGTAATTTGGTATGTGATGTACGTTAACTGTTAGCATGCTAACATTAGCATGCTAACTTTTTTTTAAACCAATTTTACCAACGTACACCTCAGAGTCATAAGTCAGTATGTGATCTATCTTAACTGTTAGCATGCTAACTTTTTTTCAACCAATTTTACCACCGTACATCTCAGAGTCATAAAAGTCGGTACGTGATATACGTTAACTTTTTTTTTAACCAATTTTACCACCGTACACCTCAGAGTCCTAAGTCGGTACGTGATCTATCTTAACTGTTAGCATGCTAACATTAGCATGCTATCATTAGCATGCTAACTTTTTTCAACCAATTTTACCACCGTACACCTCAGAGTCATATAATTTGGTATGTGATGTACGTTAACTGTTAGCATCCTAACATTAGCATGCTAACTTTTTTTCATCCAATTTTACCACCCTTCACCTCAGAGTCATAAAAGTCGGTATGTGATATACGTTAACTTTTTTTTTAAACCAATTTTACCACCGTACACCTCAGAGTCATAAGTCGGTACATGATCTATCTTAACTGTTAGCATGCTAACATTAGCATGCTATCATTAGCATGCTAACTTTTTTCAACCAATTTTACCACCGTACACCTCAGAGTCATATAATTTGGTATGTGATGTACGTTAACTGTTAGCATGCTAACATTAGCATGCTAACTTTTTTTCATCCAATTTTACCACCCTTCACCTCAGAGTCATAAAAGTCGGTACGTGATATACGCTAACTTTTTTTTAAACCAATTTTACCAACGTACACCTCAGAGTCATAAGTCGGTATGTGATCTATCTTAACTGTTAGCATGCTAACATTAGCATGCTAACTTTTTTTCAACCAATTTTACCACCGTACATCTCAGAGTCATAAAAGTCGGTACGTGATATACGTTAACTTTTTTTTTAACCAATTTTACCACCGTACACCTCAGAGTCATATAATTTGGTATGTTATGTACGTTAACTGTTAGCATGCTAACATTAGCATGCTAACTTTTTTTCAACCAATTTTACCACCGTACACCTCAGAGTCATAAAAGTCGGTATGTGATATACGCTAACTTTTTTTTTAACCAATTTTACCACCATACACCTCAGAGTCATAAATCGGTACGTGATCTATCTTAACTGTTAGCATGCTAACATTAGCATGCTAACTTTTTTTCTACCAATTTTACCACCGTACACCTCAGAGTCATAAAAGTCGGTACGTGATATATGCTAACTTTTTTTTAAACCAATTTTACCACCGTACACCTCAGAGTCATAAATCGATACGTGATCTATCTTAACTGTTAGCATGCTAACATTAGCATGTTAACTTTTTTCAACCAATTTTACCACCGTACACCTCAGAGTCATATAATTTGGTATGTTATGTACGTTAACTGTTAGCATGCTAACATTAGCATGCTAACTTTTTTTCAACCAATTTTACCACCGTGCACCTCAGAGTCATAAAAGTCGGTATGTGGTATACGCTAACTTTTTTTTAAACCAATTTTACCAACGTACACCTCAGTCATAAATCGGTACGTGATCTAGCTTAACTGTTAGCATGCTAACATTAGCATGCTAACTTTTTTTCAACTAATTTTACCACCGTACACCTCAAGAGTCATAAATCGGTACGTGATCTATCTTAACTGTTAGCATGCTAACATTAGCATGCTAACTTTTCTTCTACCAATTTTACCACCGTACACCTCAGAGTCATAAAAGTCGGTACGTGATATACGTTAACTTTTTTTTTTAAACCAATTTTACCACCGTACACCTCAGAGTCATAAATCGGTACGTGATCTATCCTAACTGTTAGCATGCTAACATTAGCATGCTAACTTTTTGTCAACCAATTTTACCACCGTATACCTCAGAGTCATATAATTTGGTATGTGATGTACGTTAACTGTTAGCATGCTAACATTAGCATGCTAACTTTTTTTCAACCAATTTTACCACCCTTCACCTCAGAGTCATAAAAGTCGGTACGTGATATACGCTAACTTTTTTTTAAACCAATTTTACCACCGTACACCTCAGAGTCATAAATCGGTACGTGATCTATCTTAACTGTTAGCATGCTAACATTAGCATGCTAACTTTTTTCAACCAATTTTACCACCGTACACCTCAGAGTCATAAAAGTCGGTATGTGATATACGCTAACTTTTTTTTTAACCAATTTTACCACCGTACACCTCAGAGTCATAAATCGGTACGTGATCTATCTTAACTGTTAGCATGCTAACATTAGCATGCTATATTTTTTTCAACCAATTTTACCACCGTACACCTCAGAGTCATAAATCGGTACGTGATCTATCTTAACTGTTAGCATGCTAACATTAGCATGCTAACTTTTTTTCTACCAATTTTACCACCGTACACCTCAGAGTCATAAAAGTCGTTACGTGATATATGCTAACTTTTTTTTAGACCAATTTTACCACCGTACACCTCAGAGTCATAAATCGGTACGTGATCTATCTTAACTGTTAGCATGCTAACATTAGCATGCTAACTTTTTTTCAACCAATTTTACCACCGTACACCTCAGAGTCATAAAAGTCGGTACGTGATATACGCTAACTTTTTTTTAAACCAATTTTACCACCGTACACCTCAGAGTCATAAGTCGGTACGTGATCTATCTTAACTGTTAGCATGCTAACATTAGCATGCTATCATTAGCATGCTAACTTTTTTCAACCAATTTTACCACCGTACACCTCAGAGTCATATAATTTGGTATGTGATGTACGTTAACTGTTAGCATGCTAACATTAGCATGCTAACTTTTTTCCAACCAATTTTACCACCGTACACCTCAGAGTCATATAAGTCGGTACGTGATATACGTTAACCAAAAGCCGACGTCCTGTTTGTTTTCCGATACAGGTTCTTGAGTCGGGATGGACGTCTCCAGCAATTTTTGTGTCGATATGTGAAAATGGTGGGCGGGGCTAATTTGTTATCAAATTTAAAAGGGGGCGCTGGAGAGCCAGTTTCGAAACTTAGTTTCCGGGACACAGAAACAGACAATCAGAAGTTTGGGGTAGAAAATTGCTAATTGTAGCATTTTAGGCTAACCTTCTAAAGGGTCCCGCGTGAGTCCCAGCTGGCTGATGATGTAACGCGGGATGTCGGTCTTGATGCCCTGGCCCACCTTGGCGTGGCCCTCAGCCGCCTCCAGGAGGTGGTAGAACTCCTCGGGGTCAAACTCCTGGACAATATTACAAACCGCACAAAAATTTAAAAAAAACCAAGTTTTCTTCACATTTGACTGGCTGTCATGAGGTTCTGGTCAAACACTTACCAGACATTCCAGCAGTCGAGCGGGTCGAGCGATGACGATGAGGATCTTCTTGGCCAGGTCTCGGATGAAGTTGACCTCCTCGCTCTCCGACCTCTCGGTGGACTGGACACCAGACAAGATGTCTTATTACTCCTGCTCAATAATTATCTTTAACAGTTTGGGTTTTGGTTTACTAGTCATACTTGGTGCTCACCCTTTAGAGCACAGCTGTAACCTCCTGGCACTAGAAAATAATTCTTCTCAGGTTCCTCTGTTTACATTTTCACACTATTTTCTTACACTTTATTAAACATTTCTCACATATTTCTTATTTTTAGCTTCATTTGAAGAAGTTATTGTTCAGTGTTCAATGTGATTTGACTACTTTGTTGACTTTGTTAGTGTTTGCCATGCTTGTGTTGACATTTCCTTTCTGCTTTGATAGCTGAGGGATTACAATCAGAGCAATTCAATCCAATCCAATCGAACTTGATTGAATCGAATCCAACCGAATCGAATCAAATCGAACTTGACTGAATCGTATGGAATCCAATCCAATCCAATCGAATGGAATCCAACCCAATCCAATCAATCAAATGAATCCAATCCAATCGAACTCGATTGATTCGAATCCAATCCAATCCAATCCAATCAATCAAATGAATTGAATCGAACCCAATCTAGTCTAATCAAATCGAACCGAATCAATCCAATTCAATCGAATCCAATCCAATTCAATCGAATCCAATCAATCAAATGAATCCAATCCAATCGAATCAAACTGAACTAGATTGAATCGAATCCAATCCGATTCAATCTATCAAATGAATCCAATCGAACCCAATCCTATCTAATCGAATCAAATCGAACAGAAACGAATCCAATTCAATCGAATAAAATCAAATAGAATACAATCAAATCTAATCCAATTGAATCCTATTGGAATTCAATCAATCAAATGAATCGAATCCAATCCAATCGAATCCAATCCAATTGAATCCAATCAATCAAATGAATCGAACCAAATCCAATCCAATCAAACTCGATTGAATCGAATCCAATCAATCAAATGAAACGAATCGAACCCAATCGAATCTAATCAAATCGAACTGAATTGAATCCAATTCAATCGAATCAAACCCAATCGAATCTAATCCAATCCAATCAAACCCAATCCAATCGAATCAAATCAAACTAGATCGAATCCAATCCAATCCAATCAATTAAATGAATCGATCAAACCCAATCCAATCCAATCTAATCGAATCAAATCGAATCCAATTCAATCTAATCGAATCCAATCAATCAAATGAATCGAATCGAATCCAATTCAATTGAATCAAATCCAATCTAATCCAATCCAATCCAATCGAATCAAATCGAACTAGATTGAATCCAATCCAATCAAATTCAATCAATCAAATGAATCCAATTGAACCCAATCCTATCTAATCAAATCAAATCGAACAGAAACGAATCCAATTCAATCGAATAAAATCAAATAGAATACAATCAAATCTAATCCAATTGAATCCTATTGGAATTCAATCAATCAAATGAATCGAATCGAATCCAATCGAATCCAATCCAATTGAATCCAATCAATCAAATGAATCGAACCAAATCCAATCCAATCAAACTCGATTGAATCGAATCCAATCAATCAAATTAAACGAATCGAACCCAATCCAATCTAATCAAATCGAACTGAATTGAATCCAATTCAATCGAATCAAACCCAATCGAATCTAATCCAATCCGATCAAACCCAATCCAATCTAAATAAATCAAACTAGATCGAATCCAATCCAATCCAATCAATTAAATGAATCGATCAAACCCAATCTAATCCAATCTAATCGAATCAAATCGAATCGAATCCAATTCAATCGAATCGAATCCAATCAATCAAATGAATCGAATCGAATCCAATTCAATTGAATCAAATCCAATCCAATCGAATCAAATCGAACTAGATTGAATCCAATCCAATCAAATCCAATCAATCAAATGAATCGAATCTAACCCAATCCAATCCAATCGAATGAAATCGAATCCAATACAATCGAATTGAATACAATCGAATCTAATCCAATACAATCGAATCGAATTGAATCCAATACAATCAATCAAATGAATCCAATCCAATCCGATCTAATCCAATTGAATCCAATCCAATTCAACCCAATCCAATCGAACTTGATTGAATGGAATCCAATCCAATCGAATAGTATCAAACTTGATTGAATCGAATCCAATTGAATCCAATCCGATCGAATCTAATGGAATCCAATCGAATCGAATGGAATACAATCAATCAAATCAATACAATCCAATCGAACTTGATTGAATGGAATCCAATCGAATCGAATAGAATCAAACTTCATTGAATTGAATCCAATTGAATCCAATCCAATTGAATCAAATCGAACTCGAGTGAATCAAATCCAATCCAATCTAATCAATCAAATTAATCGAATCGAACCCAATCTAATCGCATCAAATCAAACCGAATCGAATCCAATTCAATCAAATCGAATCCAATTGAAAATAATCCAATCCAATCAATCAAATGAATCGAACCCAATCGAACCCAATCGAACTCGATTGAATCGAATACATTGCAATCCAATCCGATTGGATTCAATTGAATCAAATTGAAACAATTTGAATTACATTAATTTCAATTCAATTCTATTTCATTTCATTTGAAATAAAAATGTTTACATTGAATATTTTTTCCCTCCGGGTCCTTCCATAAGAACGATCACTAATCAGGGATGTGGAGTGACAGGAAGTGGTGGTGACAGCAGGAAGTGGAGTGGGTGGTCAGTACCTCCTGCACCAGCCTCTCCAGCTTGTCAGTGAGCTCACAGAAGTAGCTAGAAGTGATGAGGTCCTGCCGGCTCTTCTCCAGGCAGTCTCTGGCCAGCTCGATGATCTGATGGTGGGCAAAGCCCAGCACGCCGTCGGCCAGCGGGAGGACCATCTCTGGAGAACTGCTGCGGATGATCTCCTGGATCTTCTCCTCCATTTGGGCCGTGGCCTGCCCGCACAGGAGGGTGAGACAAAGGTGGGGTGAGACAAAGGCGGGGTGAGACAAAGGCGGGGTGAGACTAATACAAGGTGAGACAAGAATGGCGGCGTACCTTGGGGAAGCGCTCCTTGTAGACGTGGTTCATCATGATGATCTCGTGGTCGTAACAGGAAGGAGATCTCCCGGGGCTGAAAAACAAAAAGACTTGGGATGAGGATAACAATCTTATATATATACATATATATACATATATATATATATATACATATATATATATATATATATACATATATATATATATATACATATATATATATATATATATATATATATACATATATATATATATATATACATATATATATATATATATACATATATATATATATATATATATACATATATATATATATATATATACATATATATATATATATATATATATATATATATATATATATATATATATATATATATATACATACATATATATATATATATATATATATATATATACATATATACATATATATATATATATATATATATATATACATAGATACATATATATATATATATACATATATACATATATATATATATACATATATATATATATATATATATATATATATATATATATATACATATATATATATATATATATATATGTATATATATATATATATATATATATATATATATATATATATATATATATGCATATATATATATATATAGTATATATATATATACACAGTATATATATATATATACATATATATATATATATATATATCTATATACATATAGATATATATATACAGTATATATATATATAAGTCGGTACGTGATCTACGTTAGCTGTTAGCATGCTAACTTTTTTTTTTAAACAATTCTAATTTGTTTGTCAGTAATTGTAGCGTTTTAAAACAAAAAGACGTAGGATGAGGATAACAATTATGTATATATATATATATATATATTTATATATATATATGTATATATATATATATATATATATATATATATATACATATATATATATACGTCTGTACGTGACCTATGTTAACTGTTAGCATGCTAACATTGGCATGCTAACTTTTTTTAAACCAACCGATATGTGATCTACGTTACCTGTTAGCATGCTAACTTTTTTTTAACCAATTTTACCACCGTACACCCCAGTCATATAAGTCGGATAGGTGATATACGTTAACTGTTAGCATGCTAACATTAGCATTCTAACTTTTTTTCAACCAATTATTTATTTTTTTTGTAGGTAATTGTAGCATTTTAAAACAAAAAAACCTAGGATGAGGATAACAATTGTATATATATATATATATATATATATATATATATATATATATATATATATACTGTATATATAAGTAGGTACGTGATCTACGTTGACTGTTAGCATGCTATCATGGGCATGCTAACTTTTTTTTCAACCAATTATACCACCGTACACCTCAGTCATATAAGTCGGTACGTGATATACGTTAACTGTTAGCATGCTAACATGGGCATGCTAACTTTTTAAAACCAATTTTACCATTGTACACCTCAGTCATATATGTCGGTACGTGATATACGTTAACTGTTAGCATGCTAACCCTTTTTTCCAACCAATTTTACCACCGTACACCTCAGTCATATAAGTCGGTACGTGATATACGTTAACTGTTAGCATGCTAACTTTTATTTTTCAACCAATTATACCACCGCATACCTTTAAGTCATAAGTCGGTACGTGATCTACGTTAGCTTTTAGCATGCTAACATGGGCATGCTAACTTTTTTTCAACCAATTATACCACCGTACACCTCAGAGTCATATAAGTCGGTATGTGATGTATGTTAACTGATAGCATGCTAACATTAGCATACTAACTTTTTTCCAACCAATTGTATTTTCCTTGTAGCTAATTGTAGCATTATAAAAAATAAATAAATGCGATGAGAATAACCATTTGAGATATTTTACGCTGAGGCTAGTCACCTGAGGCTGCGAGAGCGCGGCCGCATGGCGGTGGCGCGGCGACACTCGTCGGTGGAGATGCTCTCGGTGCAGAAGTGTTTGGACAGGAAGTGCAGTTCATCGGGCGTGGGCTGGAAGGGCAGCTGGTGCAGCTTCTCCTGTGATGAACAGGACGACTGGAAATGAAACAAATATATATTTCCGCATGAAAAGAAAAGATTCAAGGCGGCATGTTTTTCTTCTTCTCTGATTAGCATCCAACATTTATCCATGAAAAGGTGGTGAAGCTGCTGAATATTTGGGGACCGAACGATTAGGTCCAATTCTGATTCAAGGTGTGACGATTCGCTTCAGAATAGCTTCTTGAGCCAACAAGATTCTCGATTCAACAACATTTTCGATTGAACGATTCTTTTTTTCAACATGATTCTCAATTCAACACGATTCTTTTTTCAACACGATTCTCGCTTCGTGGTTCTCAATTCAACGTGATTCTCCATTCAACACGATTCTTGATCCAACAAGATTCTCCATTCAACAAAATTTTCGATTGAACGATTCTTTTTTCAGCACGATTCTTTTTTCAACACGATTCTCGCTTCGTGATTCTCATTTCAACGTGATTATCGATTCAACACGATTCTTTTTTCAACCCGATTCTCGATTCAACCCAATTCTCGATTCAACACGATTCTTGTTTCGTGATTCTCAATTCAATAATATTCTCGATTCAACACGATTCTTGATCTAAGAAGATTCTCGATTTAACATTTTCGATTGAACACGATTCTTTTTTTAACACGATTCTCGATTCAACACGATTATTGATCCAACAATATTTAAATTTCAACAACATTTTTGATTCAACACGATTCTTTTTTCAACACGATTCTCGCTTCGTGGTTTTCAATTCAATGTGATTCTCGATTCAACACGATTCTTTTTTCAACACGATTCTCGTTTCGTGATTCTCAATTCAATAATATTCTTGATTCAACACCATTCTTGATCTAACAAGATTTTCGATTCAAGAAGGTTCTTGATTCAACAAAATTTTCGATTCAACAATTATTTTTTCAACACGATTCTCCCTTCGTGGTTCTCATTTCAACGTGATTCTTGATTCAACACGATTCTTGGTTCGTGATTCTCAATTCAATAATATTCTCGATCCAACAAGATTTTAATTTCAACAACATTTTTGATTCAACACAATTCTCGATTCAACAAAAAATTTAATTCAACACGATTCTTGCTTCAATACGGTTCTCAAATCAACATGATTCTTGATTCAACGCAATTCTCAACTCAACACGATTCTTGATTCAACAAGATTCTCGATTCAAATTTTTTTGCAATTGAACGATTCTTTTTTGAACACGATTCTCAATTCAACACAATTTTTTTTTCAACACGATTCTCGCTTCGTGATTCTCGATTCAACACGATTCTTGATCCAACAATATTTAAATTTCAACAACATTTTTGATTCAACACGATTCTTTTTTCAACACGATTCTCGCTTCGTGGTTCTCAATTCAACGTGATTCTCGATTCAACACGATTCTCGTTTCGTGATTCTCAATTCAATAATATTCTCGATTCAACACCATTCTTGATCTAACAAGATTTTCGATTCAACACGATTCTTGATTCAACAAAATTTTCGATTCAACAATTCTTTTTTTCAACACGATTCTCCCTTCGTGGTTCTCATTTCAACGTGATTCTTGATTCAACACGATTCTCGGTTCGTGATTCTCAATTCAATAATATTCTCGATCCAACAAGATTTTAATTTCAACAACATTTTTG
Organism: Entelurus aequoreus; assembly: GCF_033978785.1. Taxonomy (NCBI): domain Eukaryota; kingdom Metazoa; phylum Chordata; class Actinopteri; order Syngnathiformes; family Syngnathidae; genus Entelurus; species Entelurus aequoreus. The sequence goes on along the minus strand of NC_084738.1, from coordinate 80,906,244 downwards.
ATTCAACACGATTCTCGATTCAACAAAAAATTAAATTCAACACGATTCTTGCTTCAATACGGTTTTCAAATCAACATGATTCTTGATTCAACGCAATTCTCGACTCAACACGATTCTTGATTCAACAAGATTCTCGATTCAAATTTTTTTGCAATTGAACGATTCTTTTTTGAACACGATTCTCAATTCAACACAATTTTTTTTTCAACACGATTCTCGCTTCGTGATTCTCGATTCAACACGATTCTTGATCCAACAATATTTAAATTTCAACAACATTTTTGATTCAACACGATTCTTTTTTCAACACGATTCTCGCTTTGTGGTTCTCAATTCAACGTGATTCTCGATTCAACACGATTCTCGTTTCGTGATTCTCAATTCAATAATATTCTTGATTCAACACCATTCTTGATCTAACAAGATTTTCGATTCAAGAAGGTTCTTGATTCAACAAAATTTTCGATTCAACAATTATTTTTTCAACATGATTCTCCCTTCGTGGTTCTCATTTCAACGTGATTCTTGATTCAACACGATTCTCGGTTCGTGATTCTCAATTCAATAATATTCTCGATCCAACAAGATTTTAATTTCAACAACATTTTTGATTCAACACGATTCTCGATTCAACAAAAAATTAAATTCAACACTATTCTTGCTTCAATAAGGTTCTCAAATCAACATGATTCTTGATTCAACGCAATTCTCGACTCAACACGATTCTTGATTCAACAAGATTCTCGATTCAAATTTTTTTTCAATTGAACGATTCTTTTTTGAACACGATTCTCAATTCAACACAATTTTTTTCCCAACACGATTCTCGCTTCGTGATTCTCGATTCAACACAATTCTTGATCCAACAATATTTAAATTTCAACAACATTTTTGATTCAACACGATTCTTTTTTCAACACGATTCTCGCTTCGTGGTTCTCAATTCAACGTGATTCTCGATTCAACACGATTCTTTTTTCAACACGATTCTCGTTTCGTGATTCTCAATTCAATAATATTCTTGATTCAACACCATTCTTGATCTAACGAGATTTTCGATTCAACAATTATTTTTTCAACACGATTCTCCCTTCGTGGTTCTCATTTCAACGTGATTCTTGATTCAACACGATTCTCGGTTCGTGATTCTCAATTCAATAATATTCTCGATCCAACAAGATTTTAATTTCAACAACATTTTTGATTCAACACGATTCTCGATTCAACAAAAAATTAAATTCAACACGATTCTTGCTTCAATAAGGTTCCCAAATCAACATGATTCTTGATTCAACGCAATTCTCGACTCAACAAGATTCTTGATTCAACAAGATTCTCGATTCAATTTTTTTTTCAATTGAACGATTCTTTTTTTAACACAATTCTCAATTCAACACAATTTTTTTTCCAACACGATTCTCGCTTCGTGATTCTCGATTCAACACGATTCTTGATCCAACAATATTTAAATTTCAACAACATTTTTGATTCAACACGATTCTTTTTTCAACACGATTCTCGCTTCGTGGTTCTCAATTCAACGTGATTCTCGATTCAACACGATTCTTTTTTCAACACGATTCTCGTTTTGTGATTCTCAATTCAATAATATTCTTGATTCAACACCATTCTTGATCTAACAAGAATTTTGATTCAAGAAGATTCTTGATTCAACAAAATTTTCGATTCAACAATTATTTTTTCAACACGATTCTCCCTTTGTGGTTCTCATTTCAACGTGATTCTTGATTCAACACGATTCTCGGTTCGTGATTCTCAATTCAATAATATTCTCGATCCAACAAGATTTTAATTTCAACAACATTTTTGATTCAACACGATTCTCGATTCAACAAAAAAATAAATTCAACACGATTCTTGCTTCAATAAGGTTCTCAAATCAACATGATTCTTGATTCAACGCAATTCTCGACTCAACACGATTCTTGATTCAACAAGATTCTCGATTCAAATTTTTTTTCAATTGAACGATTCTTTTTTGAACACGATTCTCAATTCAACACAATTTTTTTCCCAACACGATTCTCGCTTCGTGATTCTCGATTCAACACGATTCTTGATCCAACAATATTTAAATTTCAACAACATTTTTGATTCAACACGATTCTTTTTTCAACACGATTCTCGCTTCGTGGTTCTCAATTCAACGTGATTCTCGATTCAACACGATTCTCGTTTCGTGATTCTCAATTCAATAATATTCTTGATTCAACACCATTCTTGATCTAACAAGATTTTCGATTCAAGAAGATTCTTGATTCAACAAAATTTTCGATTCAACAATTATTTTTTCAACACGATTCTCCCTTTGTGGTTCTCATTTCAACGTGATTCTTGATTCAACACGATTCTCGGTCCGTGATTCTCAATTCAATAATATTCTCGATCCAACAAGATTTTAATTTCAACAACATTTTTGATTCAACACGATTCTCGATTCAACAAAAAATTTAATTCAACACGATTCTTGCTTCAATAAGGTTCTCAAATCAACATGATTCTTGATTCAACGCAATTCTCGACTCAACACGATTCTTGATTCAACAAGATTCTCGATTCAAAATTTTTTCAATTGAACGATTCTTTTTTGAACACGATTCTCAATTCAACACAATTTTTTTCCCCAACACGATTCTCGCTTCGTGATTCTCGATTCAACACAATTCTTGATCCAACAATATTTAAATTTCAACAACATTTTTGATTCAACACGATTCTTTTTTCAACACGATTCTCACGTCGTGGTTCTCAATTCAACGTGATTCTTGATTCAACAGGATTCTTTTTTCAACACGATTCTCGTTTCGTGATTCTCAATTCAATAATATTCTCGATTCAACACCATTCTTGATCTAACAAGATTTTCGATTGAACACGATTCTTGATTCAACAATTCTTTTTTTCAACACGATTCTCCCTTCGTGGTTCTCATTTCAACGTGATTCTTGATTCAACACGATTCTCGGTTTGTGATTCTCAATTCAATAATATTCTCGATCCAACAAGATTTTAATTTCAACAACATTTTTGATCAAACACGATTCTCGATTCAACAAAAATTTTTTAATTCAACACGATTCTTGCTTCAATACCGTTCTCAAATCAACATGATTCTTGATTCAACAAGATTCTCGATTCAATTTTTTTTTTCAATTGAACGATTCTTTTTTGAACACGATTCTCAATTCAACACGATTCTTTTTTCAACACGATTCTCGCTTCGTGATTCTCGATCCAACAAGATTCTCAATTCAACAAAATTTTCGATTCAACGATTCTTTTGTCAACATGATTCAACACCATTCCCGCTTCGATACGGTTCTCGATTTAACACGATTTTCCCTTTGTGATTCTCAATTCAATAATATCCTCGATTCAACACGATTCTCGAAAGTGAATTTTTTTAAATAAAATGCTTTTTTTACATTTTTACTTTGTTTAAATAGATTTTTGCAAATCATGAATGGATTTAGAATGGGGATGAACAACAATTGCAGTTGGGGTGTGAATAAATGTCATGTAAATACTGTACATTATTATTGCATTAAACTACTGTAGTTGTTTGTACTACATTCTATTGTATGGTTTTTACACATTATTTATTATACAAAAGTTAGATTTTTATTTTTTTTAAAGGCATATAAAAAAAATATTTTAGCTCATTTCAATTGCCAACACTGATTACAAGTTGGGTCACAGAACCAATTAAAAACTGGGGTATGTTGAAGAAAAATGGTGAAAAAGTGCTCACAGAGACGGTGGAGCTGGGCGTGTTGGTGCCATATCCGGAGGAGGGAAGGGAGGCCAGGGACCAGCGGCGACCATCGCTCCTAACACACAAGACACACACACACACTCTTCAACATAACATAGGAATAAAAAAGATACACTCGACGGCACTAATGGCACTTTTGTGTGTCTTTATGGGCTAATAAATGATACAAATATATATTTAATGTGAGCATTCTTGCTTTGTTGTCCATACTAGGAAGTAGCTTGAATGTGTTTTGTTGCGCTCTACAAAGTGTTTATACGGTAAGTAATATACTCATTACACAGCAACTGTTAGATTGTAATATTCATATTGGTTTTAGTTTTCATTACTACATTTGGAGGTGTTTAAATCGCCATGTAAAATTGCTAATGCTAATCAGTAGCATGTTTATGGCAAATCCTAGGGAGATTAGCATGGTGCTAGCGCTTTTCGGAAAAGTGGAGCCTTACATTTGGGCGCTTTCTATCAGGCATGCTTGCTTTTTTCAAGTCTTACGAGAAAGTAGCTTTTTCCAAGGAAACTGAATGTGTTTCGTTGCGCCCTACAAAGTGTTTATACTGTAAGTAATGTGTTTTGTTGCCCAACTGTTAGATTGTAACATTCATCTTTGCTGTAGTTTTCATTACTTAAATTTGGGGGTGTTGAAATCGCCATGTAAAATCGCTAATGCTAAATGGTAGCATGTATATGGCAAATCCAATGTAAATTAGCATGGAGCTAGCACATTCTGAAAAGTGGAGCCTTACATTTGGGCGCTCTCTATCAGGCTTGCTTACTTTTTCGTCTTACGAGAAAGTAACTTTTTCCAGGAAGCTGAATGTGTTTTGTTGCGCCCTACAAAGTGTTTATACTGTAAGTAATGTGTTTTGTTGCCCAACTGTTGGATTGTAACATTCATCTTT
>NC_084738.1:80891546-80896546 GCF_033978785.1 Entelurus aequoreus | reverse complement strand
ATGTAAGAAATGTTGAATAAAGTGTAAGAAAATAGTGTAAACATAGAAAAACCTGAGAACTATTTTCTGCAGGTTTAGTGCCGGGAAGTTACAGCTGTGCTCTAAAGGGTGAGCGCGGCTGAGGCGGTGTGGCGCCCGAAACTATTTTTTATACGACCGCGGCACATTCAAAAAATCCTATAACAAAAAAAACATTAAAAAAATGTAATAAAAGAGCAAATATGTCAAATGTAACGAGAAAAAGTTGCAACAATAAGCTCTTAAAATGAAGGAATATGTAAGAAATGTTTAGTAAAGTGTAAGAAAATAGTGTAAACATAGAGAAACCTAAGAACTATTTTCTGAAGGTTTAGTGCCGGGAAGTTACAGCTGTGCTCTAAAGGGTGAGCGCGGCTGAGGCGGTGTGGCGCCCGAAACTATTTTTTATACGACCGCGGCACATTCAAAAAATCCTATAACAAAAAAAAACATTAAAAAAATGTAATAAAAAAGCAAATATGTCAAATGTAACGAGAAAAAGTTGCAACAATAAGCTCTTAAAATGAAGGAATATGTAAGAAATGTTTAGTAAAGTGTAAGAAAATAGTGTAAACATAGAGAAACCTGAGAACTATTTTCTCCAGGTTTAGTGCCGGGAAGTTACAGCTGTGCTCTAAAGGGTGAGCGCGGCTGAGGCGGTGTGGCGCCCGAAACAATTTTTTATACGACACATTCAAATAAATCCTATAACAAAAAAAAACATTAAAAATGTAATAAAAGAGCAAATATGTCAACTGTAACGAGAAAAAGTTGCAACAATAAGCTCTTAAAATGAAGGAATATGTAAGAAATGTTTAGTAAAGTGTAAGAAAATAGTGTAAACATAGAGAAACCTGAGAACTATTTTCTGCAGGTTTAGTGCCGGGAAGTTACAGCTGTGCTCTAAAGGGTGAGCGCGGCTGAGGCGGTGTGGCGCCCGAAACTATTTTTTATACGACCGCGGCACATTCAAAAAATCCTATAACAAAAAAAAACATTAAAAAAATGTAATAAAAGAGCAAATATGTCAAATGTAACGAGAAAAAGTTGCAACAATAAGCTCTTAAAATGAAGGAATATGTAAGAAATGTTTAGTAAAGTGTAAGAAAATAGTGTAAACATAGAGAAACCTGAGAACTATTTTCTGCAGGTTTAGTGCCGGGAAGTTACAGCTGTGCTCTAAAGGGTGAGCGCGGCTGAGGCGGTGTGGCGCCCGAAACTATTTTTTATACGACACATTAAAAAAATCCTATACCAAAAAATACATAAAAAAATGTAATAAAAGAGCAAATATGTCAAATGTAACGAGAAAAAGTTGCAACAATAAGCTCTTAAAATGAAGGAATATGTAAGAAATGTTGAATAAAGTGTAAGAAAATAGTGTAAACATAGAAAAACCTGAGAACTATTTTCTGCAGGTTTAGTGCCGGGAAGTTACAGCTGTGCTCTAAAGGGTGAGCGCGGCTGAGGCGGTGTGGCGCCCGAAACTATTTTTTATACGACCGCGGCACATTCAAAAAATCCTATAACAAAAAAAAACATTACAAAAATGTAATAAAACAGCAAATATGTCAAATGTAACGAGAAAAAGTTGCAACAATAAGCTCTTAAAATGAAGGAATATGTAAGAAATGTTTAGTAAAGTGTAAGAAAATAGTGTAAACATAGAGAAACCTGAGAACTATTTTCTGCAGGTTTAGTGCCGGGAAGTTACGGCTGTGCTCTAAAGGGTGAGCGCGGCTGAGGCGGTGTGGCGCCCGAAACTATTTTTTATACGACACATTAAAAAAAATCCTATAACAAAAAAAAACATAAAAAAATGTAATAAAAGAGCAAATATGTCAACTGTAACGAGAAAAAGTTGCAACAATAAGCTCTTAAAATGAAGGAATATGTAAGAAATGTTTAGTAAAGTGTAAGAAAATAGTGTAAACATAGAAAAACCTGAGAACTATTTTCTGCAGGTTTAGTGCCGGGAAGTTACAGCTGTGCTCTAAAGGGTGAGCGCGGCTGAGGCGGTGTGGCGCCCGAAACTATTTTTTATACGACCGCGGCACATTCAAAAAATCCTATAACAAAAAAAAAACATTAAAAAAATGTAATAAAAGAGCAAATATGTCAAATGTAACGAGAAAAAGTTGCAACAATAAGCTCTTAAAATGAAGGAATATGTAAGAAATGTTTAGTAAAGTGTAAGAAAATAGTGTAAACATAGAGAAACCTAAGAACTATTTTCTGCAGGTTTAGTGCCGGGAAGTTACAGCTGTGCTCTAAAGGGTGAGCGCGGCTGAGGCGGTGTGGCGCCCGAAACTATTTTTTATACGACCGCGGCACATTCAAAAAATCCTATAACAAAAAAAAACATTAAAAAAATGTAATAAAACAGCAAATATGTCAAATGTAACGAGAAAAAGTTGCAACAATAAGCTCTTAAAATGAAGGAATATGTAAGAAATGTTTAGTAAAGTGTAAGAAAATAGTGTAAACATAGAGAAACCTGAGAACTATTTTCTGCAGGTTTAGTGCCGGGAAGTTACAGCTGTGCTCTAAAGGGTGAGCGCGGCTGAGGCGGTGTGGCGCCCGAAACTATTTTTTATACGACACATTCAAATAAATCCTATAACAAAAAAAAACATAGAAAAATGTAATAAAAGAGCAAATATGTCAAATGTAACGAGAAAAAGTTGCAACAATAAGCTCTTAAAATGAAGGAATATGTAAGAAATGTTTAGTAAAGTGTAAGAAAATAGTGTAAACATAGAGAAACCTGAGAACTATTTTCTGCAGGTTTAGTGCCGGGAAGTTACGGCTGTGCTCTAAAGGGTGAGCGCGGCTGAGGCGGTGTGGCGCCCGAAACTATTTTTTATACGACACATTAAAAAAAATCCTATAACAAAAAAAAACATAAAAAAATGTAATAAAAGAGCAAATATGTCAACTGTAACGAGAAAAAGTTGCAACAATAAGCTCTTAAAATGAAGGAATATGTAAGAAATGTTTAGTAAAGTGTAAGAAAATAGTGTAAACATAGAAAAACCTGAGAACTATTTTCTGCAGGTTTAGTGCCGGGAAGTTACAGCTGTGCTCTAAAGGGTGAGCGCGGCTGAGGCGGTGTGGCGCCCGAAACTATTTTTTATACGACCGCGGCACATTCAAAAAATCCTATAACAAAAAAAAAACATTAAAAAAATGTAATAAAAGAGCAAATATGTCAAATGTAACGAGAAAAAGTTGCAACAATAAGCTCTTAAAATGAAGGAATATGTAAGAAATGTTTAGTAAAGTGTAAGAAAATAGTGTAAACATAGAGAAACCTAAGAACTATTTTCTGCAGGTTTAGTGCCGGGAAGTTACAGCTGTGCTCTAAAGGGTGAGCGCGGCTGAGGCGGTGTGGCGCCCGAAACTATTTTTTATACGACCGCGGCACATTCAAAAAATCCTATAACAAAAAAAAACATTAAAAAAATGTAATAAAACAGCAAATATGTCAAATGTAACGAGAAAAAGTTGCAACAATAAGCTCTTAAAATGAAGGAATATGTAAGAAATGTTTAGTAAAGTGTAAGAAAATAGTGTAAACATAGAGAAACCTGAGAACTATTTTCTGCAGGTTTAGTGCCGGGAAGTTACAGCTGTGCTCTAAAGGGTGAGCGCGGCTGAGGCGGTGTGGCGCCCGAAACTATTTTTTATACGACACATTCAAATAAATCCTATAACAAAAAAAAAACATAGAAAAATGTAATAAAAGAGCAAATATGTCAAATGTAACGAGAAAAAGTTGCAACAATAAGCTCTTAAAATGAAGGAATATGTAAGAAATGTTTAGTAAAGTGTAAGAAAATAGTGTAAACATAGAGAAACCTGAGAACTATTTTCTGCAGGTTTAGTGCCGGGAAGTTACAGCTGTGCTCTAAAGGGTGAGGCGGTGTGGCGCCCGAAACTACTTTTTATATGACACATTCAAAAAAATCCTATAACAAAAAAAAACATAAAAAAATTTAATAAAAGAGCAAATATGTCAAATGTAACGAGAAAAAGTTGCAACAATAAGCTCTTAAAATGAAGGAATATGTAAGAAATGTTTAGTAAAGTGTAAGAAAATAGTGTAAACATAGAGAAACCTGAGAACTATTTTCTGCAGGTTTAGTGGCGGGAAGTTACAGCTGTGCTCTAAAGGGTGAGCGCGGCTGAGGCGGTGTGGCGCCCGAAACTATTTTTTATACGACACATTCAAATAAATCCTATAACAAAAAAAAACATTAAAAATGTAATAAAAGAGCAAATATGTCAACTGTAACGAGAAAAAGTTGCAACAATAAGCTCTTAAAATGAAGGAATATGTAAGAAATGTTTAGTAAAGTGTAAGAAAATAGTGTAAACATAGAGAAACCTGAGAACTATTTTCTGCAGGTTTAGTGCCGGGAAGTTACAGCTGTGCTCTAAAGGGTGAGCGCGGCTGAGGCGGTGTGGCGCCCGAAACTATTTTTTATACGACCGCGGCACATTCAAAAAAATCCTATAACAAAAAAAAACATTAAAAAAATGTAATAAAAGAGCAAATATGTCAAATGTAACGAGAAAAAGTTGCAACAATAAGCTCTTAAAATGAAGGAATATGTAAGAAATGTTTAGTAAAGTGTAAGAAAATAGTGTAAACATAGAGAAACCTAAGAACTATTTTCTGCAGGTTTAGTGCCGGGAAGTTACAGCTGTGCTCTAAAGGGTGAGCGCGGCTGAGGCGGTGTGGCGCCCGAAACTATTTTTTATACGACCGCGGCACATTCAAAAAATCATATAACTAAAAAAAAACATAAAAAAATGTAATAAAAGAGCAAAAACGTCAAATGTAACGAGAAAAAGTTGCAACAATAAGCTCTTAAAATGAAGGAATATGTAAGAAATGTTGAATAAAGTGTAAGAAAATAGTGTAAAAATGTAAACAGAGAAACCTGAGAAGAACTATTTCCGGCAGGTTTAGTGGC
>NC_084738.1:80871546-80884046 GCF_033978785.1 Entelurus aequoreus | reverse complement strand
TTTTTTTTTTTTTTTTTACATATTCTTGTATTTCTTACCTTCTTGGGACTTGAGAAAAATGCCTACCTCTTTAGACCACCCTTTCTAGATATATAAAGATTTGTACTTACAATATTAATAATATATACAAACTATGCAAATATAAAAAAGGTAAGCTTTTAGTAATATTTTTTTTATTTTATTTTTTATTTATTTTTAGACATTGTTGTATTTCTTACCTTCTCGGGACCTGAGAAAAATGCCTACCTCTTTAAGACCACCCTTTCTAGATACATAAAGATGTGTATTTACAACATTAATAATATATACATACTATGCAAATATAAAAAAGGTAAGCTTTTAGTAAAAAAAAAAAAAAAAAAAAAATTTTTACACATTGTATTTGTTACCTTCTTGGGACCTGAGGAAAATGCCTACATCTTTAGGACCACCCTTTCTAGATATATAAAGATGTGTATTTACAACATTAATAATATATACAAACTATGCAAATATAAAAAAGGTAAGCTTTTAGTAAATGATAAATGATAAATGGGTTATACTTGTATAGCGCTTTTCTACCTTAAAGGTACTCAAAGCGCTTTGACAGTATTTCCACATTCACCCATTCACACACACATTCACACACTGATGGCGGGAGCTGCCATGCAAGGCGCTAACCAGCAGCCATCAGGAGCAAGGGTGAAGTGTCTTGCCCAAGGACACAGTGGATGTGACTAGGATGGTAGAAGGTGGGGATTGAACCCCAGTAACCAGCAACCCTCCGATTGCTGGCACGGCCACTCTACCAACTTCGCCACGCCGTCCTTTTTATTTTTACACATTCTTGTATTTGTTACCTTCTTGGGACCTGAGAAAAATGCCTACCTCTTTAGGACCACCCTTTCTAGATGCATAAAATGTTTTATTTACAACAACAACAATAATATATACATACTATGCAAATATAAAAAAGGTAAGCTTTTAGTAAGAACAATTTTTGTGGAATTCTTACACATTCTTCTATTTCTTACTTTCTTGGGACCTGAGAAAAATGCCTACCTCTTTAGGACCACCCCTTCTAGATATACAAAGATTTGTATTTACAACATTAATAATATATACAAACTATGCAAATATAAAAAAGGTAAGCTTTTACTACATTTTTTTTATTTTTACACATTCTTGTATTTCTCACCTTCTTGGGACTTGAGAAAAATGCCTACCTCTTTAGACCACCCTTTCTAGATATATAAAGATTTGCACTTACAATATTAATAATATATACAAACTATGCAAATATAAAAAAGGTAAACTTTTAGTAATTTTTTTGTTGTTGTTGAATTTTTAGACATTGTTGTATTTCTTACCTTCTCGGGACCTGAGAAAAATGCCTACCTCTTTAGGACCACCCTTTCTAGATATATAAAGATTTGTATTTACAACATTAATAATATATACAAACTATACAAATATAAAAAAGGTAAGCTTTTAGTAAAAAAAATGTTTTTTTTTCATTTTTACACATTCTTGTATTTGTTACCTTCTTGGCACCTGAGAAAAATGCCTACCTCTTTAGGACCACCCTTTCTAGATATATAAAGATTTGTATTTACAACATTAATAATATATACAAACTATACAAATATAAAAAAGGTAAGCTTTTAGTAAAAAAAAATGTTGTTTTAAATTTTTACACATTCTTGTATTTGTTACCTTCTTGGCACCTGAGAAAAATGCCTACCTCTTTAGGACCACCCTTTCTAGATATATAAAGATTTGTATTTACAACATTAATAATATATACCTGCTATGCAAATATAAAAAAGGTAAGCTTTTACTAATTTTTTTTATTTTAACATATTCTTGTATTTCTTACCTTCTTGGGACTTGAGAAAAATGCCTACCTCTTTAGACCACCCTTTCTAGATATATAAAGATTTGTACTTACAATATTAATAATATATACAAACTATGCAAATATAAAAAAGGTAAGCTTTTAGTAATATTTTTTTTATTTTTTATTTTTTTAATTTTTAGACATTGTTGTGTTTCTTACCTTCTCGGAACCTGAGAAAAATGCCTACCTCTTTAAGACCACCCTTTCTAGATACATAAAGATGTGTATTTACAACATTAATAATATATACATACTATGCAAATATAAAAAAGGTAAGCTTTTAGTTAAAAAAAAAAAAAAGGTTTTTAATTTTTACACATTGTATTTGTTACCTTCTTGGGACCTGAGAAAAATGCCTACATCTTTAGGACCACCCTTTCTAGATATATAAAGATGTGTATTTACAACATTAATAATATATACAAACTATGCCAATATAAAAAAGGTAAGCTTTTAGTAAATGATAAATGGGTTATACTTGTATAGCGCTTTTCTACCTTCAAGGTACTCAAAGCGCTTTGACAGTATTTCCACATTCACCCATTCACACACACATTCACACACTGATGGCGGGAGCTGCCATGCAAGGCGCTAACCAGCAGCCATCAGGAGCAAGGGTGAAGTGTCTTGCCCAAGGACACAATGGATGTGACTAGGATGGTAGAAGGTGGGGATTGAACCCCAGTAACCATCAACCCTCCGATTGCTGGCACGGCCACTCTACCAACTTCGCCACGCCGTCCTTTTTATTTTTACACATTCTTGTATTTGTTACCTTCTTGGGACCTGAGAAAAATGCCTACCTCTTTAGGACCACCCTTTCTAGATGCATAAAAATTTGTATTTACAACAACAATAATATATACATACTATGCAAATATAAAAAAGGTAAGCTTTTAGTAAGAACAATTTTTGTGGAATTTTTACACATTCTTCTATTTCTTACTTTCTTGGGACCTGAGAAAAATGCCTACTTCTTTAGGACCACCCCTTCTAGATATACAAAGATTTGTATTTACAACATTAATAATATATACAAACTATGCAAATATAAAAAAGGTAAGCTTTTACTAAATTTTTTTTATTTTTACACATTCTTGTATTTCTCACCTTCTTGGGACTTGAGAAAAATGCCTACCTCTTTAGACCACCCTTTCTAGATATATAAAGATTTGCACTTATAATATTAATAATATATACAAACTATGCAAATATAAAAAAGGTAAACTTTTAGTAATTTTTTTGTTGTTGTTGAATTTTTAGACATTGTTGTATTTCTTACCTTCTCGGGACCTGAGAAAAATGCCTACCTCTTTAGGACCACCCTTTCTAGATATATAAAGATTTGTATTTACAACATTAATAATATATACAAACTATACAAATATAAAAAAGGTAAGCTTTTAGTAAAAAAAAATGTTTTTTTAATTTTTACACATTCTTGTATTTGTTACCTTCTTGGCACCTGAGAAAAATGCCTACCTCTTTAGGACCACCCTTTCTAGATATATAAAGATTTGTATTTACAACATTAATAATATATACAAACTATACAAATATAAAAAAGGTAAGCTTCTAGTAAAAAAAAAAGTTTTTTTAAATTTTTACACATTCTTGTATTTGTTACCTTCTTGGCACCTGAGAAAAATGCCTACCTCTTTAGGACCACCCTTTCTAGATATATAAAGATTTGTATTTACAACATTAATAATATCTACAAACTATGCAAATATAAAAAAGGTATTTGGTTTTCTACACCAAAATTCATCTATTTAATAAACTTCTTCTTCTTCTTTTGGCATGCTCCACCTTCCACATTTTTCACCCGATTCAAAGCGTTCCAACTTCAAACTGTTCAGCCTATTTGGGAATCGCGGTCTTTCCCTTGACAAATTCCCAAAAATTCCCATATTTCCCAGAATTTCAGGTTTTCCGGGACATTTTTCCCCATTCAAAATGAGTCGGCCATTTTTCAACCTCCCACCATTTCCACATTTTTCAACCGATTCAAACCATTCCACCATCCTGGAAATTTAAACAACCTTTTTTTCCAAATTCCAGGATTTTCAGCATTCCTGGTTTTCCAAAGCCCTATTTCCAGCTTTTTTTCCTGGCCACTACTCTTCCTACATTTTTCAAGCCACTTCAACCGTCAAAACATTCCTCTTAATCAGGACAAAAAAAAAAAGTTGTTTTTTGAACTGGAAAAATTCCCTGTTTTCCCGAATTTCCAGGAATTCCGTAATACCATTTCTCAATTCAACATGTTACTACTTCAACATTTCTCGACCGATTTGAAAAATCCCAACGCCAACCATTTCAACTCATCCAGACCATTCAAGTTTTTTTTTTTTTTTACCATTTTCAAAGAAATTCCTGGTTTTCCCAAAATCCCAATTTTGTGGGGAAATTCCCATTGAAATCAATGGGACATTATACAAAGTTCCACAACTCCCACATTTCTCATCTGATTCAAACTGTTCCAACTTCAATACATTCAGCCTGTTTGGGAATTGTGTGCTCTGCTTCAACAATTCTAACAAAAAATTCCAGGATTTCAGTTCAACTTCGGCATTGGAGCATTCACACGCAATTCCTTCAGGAATTGCCTCATCTAGTTGGTTTCTAATCTTCATTATTTACTTCGTTATTACAGTATGTCTCTATATACATCATTGTTTTAATTAATTTTGGCCAAAGGGGGCACATTTCCATTTCTTACACACACTTGTTATTTCATATGTTGACCAGAGAGGGAGCAATTCAAATTTTTACACACACTTGTTATTTCATATGTTGGCCAGAGGGGGAGCACTTTTAAAAGCGACACACAGTCAATTTGAAAAACCCCTCCTTTTTGGGACCACCCTCATTTTGATAGATTTCACCACCAGGGGGTGCAAACAAGATCTCTATCTTCTGTTTTTTGTAATGTGCTTAAGGCCGATGACAAAGGAGTCAGGGACCACAGATGGCCCCTCTGCCGCACTTTGGGCAACCCCAGCTGTAGAAGCTAACTGTTAATGGCCACTATAGTCTTAGTAGCGTAGTGTATTTCTTCATCCTACGTAAAATCAGTTGTTCACCTGGCGGGTTTTTTCGGGGATGAATAGGGAAGTCCTTTAGCTGATTTTAAACATATATTGCTGCTTTTGCACTTGTCAATGTTTACTTCTGTACGCCCATTAAATCAAGAAAAAAATCCTGACTTTGGAGCAATGTTCACGGACTCTAGTATTTGGCTCCCTATTAGATGCAATGGTTGCCAAATATTGGGACCATGATTTATGTCCTAACTTGGTCCTCATATGGAAGGTACTTTTCCTTCTTGGTGTCTCAAGAAGGGTACACACACACACACCCACACCCACACACATATAACCAGATATTCTCTTGCAAACACAGACCGTATTTAATTCATGGCATTCTGTACTATTTTGGTGGACAAAGTGACACAATTGTTCAAATGCGCGTCCTTCTCCACAACGCCGATGCAAAAAAGCCGACTGCGGCATTCCAACTGTACAAGACGATGTTCCGCACCAGCCGCTGTTTCATGTTAAGCTGTTTTTTCGCTATGAAATAGGTCAGCACGAGGATTAAGAAGGGGGGAAAAAAAATAAAAAATGATACGGCTGTTCCAAATGCACCATACCCAGCAGAAAGACCTTGGAACGCTTGAAATCCCAGAAAGCGATGAAACGTTCATTTTTGATGAAAACAAAGCATTTTCTGCTCTTTAACCTTCCGATCTGCAGCACTTTGACAGCGCGTTGGCGCTCTTCTACTCCTGAACCGCTGCACACACACACACACAGGCGGAAATTTGCCACAATGTACACCTGTGCTGGTATTTAAATACCTCGTTATGTGGGATTGACTTGAGATTTCTCACACAGCTCATCCAAAAAAACAAAAAGAAAAACCATGTCAGTAGGTGGCAGCAGGTAGTTCATTGCTTTGTAGAAGTCGGAATGCGTCGAGGATGGTTTGTCGTGATCCCAATATGCAGAGCACAGCGTGCAGGTAAAGTGGTATGCAATGATTAAACCAAAAATGAACAAAAGGGAAAGGAAAAGGCACTGACGCCTAGGGAAGGCTATGCAAAACGAAAGCAAAACTGAACTTGCTACAAGGTAAACAAAAACAGAATGCTGGACGACAGCAAAGACTTACAGAGACGGCGTCCACAAAGTACACCCGCACGTGACATGACAGTCAACAACGTCCCCACAGAGAAGGATAGCGTACGCACAACTTAAATAGCCTCGATTGCTAACACAAAGCAGGTCAGGCAATAGAACTCAAAGGAAGCTGCGACAGGAAAACAGCAACAAAACAGGAAGGGAAGGGTCACCAAAATAACAGCGCCAAGACGGGAGCTAAAGCACTACACACGGGAAAACAACAACAAACTCAAAAATAAGGCACGACAACCTGGTGGAGTTTCATTTTTTGACCTTTTCGGTGTCAAAAAATGTGCCTTGGCTCAAAAAAGGTTGAAAAACACATCTTTAGGGGACTGACAAGAACGTGTGTGGTAAATTTGAGCAAGATTGGTAGAAAAACATCAAGCAAAACGTCGAGGAAGTCTTCCAAAACATCTTAACAACAACCCTTAGGGGGCGCAACACCCAAAATTTCACCCAAATGTGTAGACTTGACTTGAAATTTCTCACACAGCTCATAAACCCTCCCCCCCAAAAAGCAGGGTGTTGTATCAAGTCACCGCCAAATTTGGTAGACATCTTTCGGGTACTCAAAAGAACATGTGTGGAAATTTTGAACAATAATAATAAACAAAAAACATGCAAAACAGGCGGAAATGTGTCAAAATATCCACCATGACAATGTAGCCTGTGCTAGGATTTTTTTTAAAGACAAATACCTCGTTATGTGGGATTGACTTGAAGTTTCTCACACAGCTCATCCAAAAAAACAACAAAAAACAAAAAAGGGTGTTCCACTGAATCACCGCCAAATTTGGTACAAACTTTTAAGGGACTAAAAAGAAAATGTGTGGAAAAGTTGAGCAAGATTGGTAGAAAAACGTGGCCGCCATCCAGCTAAACATCGAGGAAGTCTTCCAAAGCATATTAACAACAACCCTTACCACATACCTAATTTAAATCTCCCAATTTCCCCCCCCATTGTGTAGACTTGACTTGAAATTTCTCACACAGCTCATCCAAAAAAACAACAACAAAAAAACAGTGTGTTATATCAAGTCACGGCCAAATTTGGTGCACATCTTTAGGGGACTGATAAGAACATGTGTGGAAAACTTGAACAATATTGTTCAAAAAACATGGCCGCCGTCAAACAAAACAGGCGGAAATTTGTCAAAATGTCCACCATGACGGTGTAGCCTATGCTAGTATTTTTTTTTAAAGACAAATACCTCGTTATGTGGGATTGACTTGAAATTTCTCACACAGCTCATCCAAAAAAAAAAACAAAAAAAAAACAAATTTGAACAAGATTGTTCAAAAAACATGGCCGCCGTCAAACAAAACAGGCGAAAATGTGTCAAAATGTCCACCATGACGGTGTCGCCTGTGCTGGTAATTTTTTAAGACAAATACCTCGTTATGTGAGATTGACTTGAAATTTCTCACACAGCTCATCAACAACAACAACAACAACAACAACAAAAAACCAGGGTGTTACATCAAGTCACGGGCAAATTTGGTACATACCTTTAGGGGACTGAAAAGAACATGTGTGGAAAACTTGAACAAGATTGTTCAAAAAACATGGCCGCCGTCAAGCAAAACAGGCAGAAATGTGTCAAAATGTCCACCTTTACTTCGTTATGTGGGATTGACTTGAAATTTCTCACACAACTCATCCAAAAAAAACAAAAAACAACAGTGTGTTATATCGAGTCACTGTTGAATTTGGTAGACATTTTTAGGGGACTGGTAAGAACATGTGTGGAAAATTTGAGCAAGATTGGTAGAAAAACATGGCCGCCATCAAGCAAAACGTCGAGGAAATCTTCCAAAGCATCTTAACAACAACCCTTAGGGGGCGCCACATACCTAATTTAAATCACCCAATTTTCACCCCATTGTGTAGACTTGACTTGAAATTTCTCACACAGCTCATCCAAAAAAAACAAAAAAAACCAGTGTGTTATATCAAGTCACGGCCAAATTTGGTACGCATCTTTAGGGGACTGGTAAGAACATGTGTGGAAAACTTGAACAAGATTGTTCAAAAAACATGGCCGCCGTCAAGCAAAACAGGTGGAAATGTGTCAAAATGTCCACCATGACGGTGTAGCCTATGCTAGTATTTTTTTTCAAAGACAAATACCTCGTTATGTGGGATTGACTTGAAATTTCTCACACAGCTCATCCAAAAAAACCAAAAAAAACAACAAATTTGAACAAGATTGTTCAAAAAACATGGCCGCCGTCAAACAAAACAGGCGGAAATTTGTCAAAATGTCCACCATGACGGTGTAGCCTATGCTAGTATTTTTTTTAAAGACAAATACCTTGTTATGTGGGATTGACTTGAAATTTCTCACACAGCTCATCCAAAAAAAAAAACCCAAAAAAACAAATTTGAACAAGATTGTTCAAAAAACATGGCCGCCGTCAAACAAAACAGGCGAAAATGTGTCAAAATGTCCACCGTGACGGTGTCGCCTGTGCTAGTATTTTTTTAAGACAAATACCTCGTTATGTGGGATTGACTTGACATTTCTCACACAGCTCATCAACAACAACAACAACAAAAAACCAGGGTGTTACATCAAGTCACGGCCAAATTTGGTACATACCTTTAGGGGACTGAAAAGAACATGTGTGGAAAACTTGAACAAGATTGTTCAAAAAACATGGCCGCCGTCAAGCAAAACAGGCAGAAATGTGTCAAAATGTCCACTTTTACCTCGTTATGTGGGATTAACTTGAAATTTCTCACACAACTCATCCAAAAAAACAACAAAACAACAGTGTGTTATATCGAGTCACTGTTGAATTTGGTAGACATCTTTATGGGACTGGTAAGAACATGTGTGGAAAATTTGAGCAAGATTGGTAGAAAAACATGGCCGCCATCAAGCAAAACGTCGAGGAAATCTTCCAAAGCATCTTAACAACAACCCTTAGGG
This sequence comes from Entelurus aequoreus, assembly GCF_033978785.1. Taxonomy (NCBI): domain Eukaryota; kingdom Metazoa; phylum Chordata; class Actinopteri; order Syngnathiformes; family Syngnathidae; genus Entelurus; species Entelurus aequoreus. The sequence goes on along the minus strand of NC_084738.1, from coordinate 80,875,041 downwards.
GGCGCCACATACCTAATTTAAATCACCCAATTTTCACCCCATTGTGTAGACTTGACTTGAAATTTCTCACACAGCTCATCCAAAAAAACCAAAAAAAAACAGTGTGTTATATCAAGTCACGGCCAAATTTGGTACGCATCTTTAGGGGACTGGTAAGAACATGTGTGGAAAACTTGAACAAGATTGTTCAAAAAACATGGCCGCCGTCAAGCAAAACAGGTGGAAATGTGTCAAAATGTCCACCATGACGGTGTAGCCTATGCTAGTATTTTTTTTCAAAGACAAATACCTCGTTATGTGGGATTGACTTGAAATTTCTCACACAGCTTATCCAAAAAAAAAAAAAAAAAAAAAAAATGTGAACAAGATTGTTCAAAAAACATGGCCGCCGTCAAACAAAACAGGCGGAAATTTGTCAAAATGTCCACCATGACGGTGTCGCCTGTGTTAGTATTTTTTTAAGACAAATACCTCATTATGTGGGATTGACTTGAAATTTCTCACACAGCTCATCAACAACAACAACAACAACAAAAAACCAGGGTGTTACATCAAGTCACGGCCAAATTTGGTACATACCTTTAGGGGACTGAAAAGAACATGCGTGGAAAACTTGAACAAGATTGTTCAAAAAACATGGCCGCCGTCAAGCAAAACAGGCAGAAATGTGTCAAAATGTCCACCTTTACCTCGTTATGTGGGATTGACTTGAAATTTCTCACACAACTCATCCAAAAAAAAAAAAAAACAACAGTGTGTTATATCGAGTCACTGTTGAATTTGGTAGACATTTTTAGGGGACTGGTAAGAACGTGTGTGGAAAATTTGAGCAAGATTGGTAGAAAAACATGGCCGCCATCAAGCAAAACGTCGAGGAAATCTTCCAAAGCATCTTAACAACAACCCTTAGGGGGCGCAACATACCTCATTTAAATATCCCAAATTTCACCCCATTATGTAGACTGGACTTGAAATTTCTCACACAGCTCATCCAAAAAAACCAAAAAAAACCAGTGTGTTATATCAAGTCACGGCCAAATTTGGTACGCATCTTTAGGGGACTGGTAAGAACATGTGTGGAAAACTTGAACAAGATTGTTCAAAAAACATGGCCGCCGTCACGCAAAACAGGTGGAAATGTGTCAAAATGTCCACCATGACGGTGTAGCCTATGCTAGTATTTTTTTTTTAAGACAAATACCTTGTTATGTGTGATTGACTTGAAATTTCTAACACAGCTTATCCAAAAAAAAAAATTGAACAAGATTGTTCAAAAAACATGGCCGCCGTCAAACAAAACAGGCGGAAATTTGTCAAAATGTCCACCATGACGGTGTCGCCTGTGTTAGTATTTTTTTAAGACAAATACCTCGTTATGTGGGATTGACTTGAAATTTCTCACACAGCTCATCAACAACAACAACAACAAAAAACCAGAGTGTTACATCAAGTCACGGCCAAATTTGGTACACACCTTTAGGGGACTGAAAAGAACATGTGTGGACAACTTGAACAAGATTGTTCAAAAAACATGGCCGCCGTCAAGCAAAACAGGCAGAAATGTGTCAAAATGTCCACCTTTACCTCGTTATGTGGGATTGACTTGAAATTTCTCACACAGCTCATCCAAAAAAACAACAAAACAACAGTGTGTTATATCGAGTCACTGTTGAATTTGGTAGACATCTTTAGGGGACTGGTAAGAACGTGTGTGGAAAATTTGAGCAAGATTGGTAGAAAAACATGGCCGCCATCAAGCAAAACGTCGAGGAAATCTTCCAAAGCATCTTAACAACAACCCTTAGGGGGCGCCACATACCTAATTTAAATCACCCAATTTTCACCCCATTGTGTAGACTTGACTTGAAATTTCTCACATAGCTCATCCAAAAAAACAAAAAAAAACCAGTGTGTTATTTCAAGTCACGGCCAAATTTGGTACGCATCTTTAGGGGACTGGTAAGAACATGTGTGGAAAACTTGAACAAGATTGTTCAAAAAACATGGCCGCCGTCAAGCAAAACAGGTGGAAATGTGTCAAAATGTCCACCATGACGGTGTAGCCTATGCTAGTATTTTTTTTTTTAAAGACAAATACCTCGTTATGTGGGATTGACTTGAAATTTCTCACACAGCTTATCCAAAAAAAACAAAAAAAATTTGAACAAGATTGTTCAAAAAACATGGCCGCCGTCAAACAAAACAGGCGGAAATTTGTCAAAATGTCCACCATGACGGTGTCGCCTGTGTTAGTATTTTTTTAAGACAAATACCTCGTTATGTGGGATTGACTTGAAATTGCTCACACAGCTCATCAACAACAACAACAACAACAACAAAAAACCAGGGTGTTACATCAAGTCACGGCCAAATTTGGTACACACCTTTAGGGGACTGAAAAGAACATGTGTGGACAACTTGAACAAGATTGTTCAAAAAACATGGCCGCCGTCAAGCAAAACAGGCAGAAATGTGTCAAAATGTCCACCTTTACCTCGTTATGTGGGATTGACTTGAAATTTCTCACACAGCTCATCCAAAAAACCAACAAAACAACAGTGTGTTATATCGAGTCACTGTTGAATTTGGTAGACATCTTTAGGGGACTGGTAAGAACATGTGTGGAAAATTTGAGCAAGATTGGTAGAAAAACATGGCCGCCATCAAGCAAAAAGTCTAGGAAATCTTCCAAAGCATCTTAACAACAACCCTTAGGGGGCGCCACATACCTAATTTAAATCACCCAATTTTCACCCCATTGTGTAGACTTGACTTGAAATTTCTCACACAGCTCATCCAAAAAAAAACAAAAAAAACAGTGTGTTATATCAAGTCACGGCCAAATTTGGTACGCATCTTTAGGGGACTGGTAAGAACATGTGTGGAAAACTTGAACAAGATTGTTCAAAAAACATGGCCGCCGTCAAGCAAAACAGGTGGAAATGTGTCAAAATGTCCACCATGACGGTGTAGCCTATGCTAGTATTTTTTTTTTTAAGACAAATACCTCGTTATGTGGGATTGACTTGAAATTTCTCACACAGCTTATCCAAAAAAAAAAAAAAAAAAAAAAATTTGAACAAGATTGTTCAAAAAACATGGCCGCCGTCAAACAAAACAGGCGGAAATTTGTCAAAATGTCCACCTTGACGGTGTCGCCTGTGTTAGTATTTTTTAAAGACAAATACCTCGTTATGTGGGATTGACTTGAAATTTCTCACACAGCTCATCAACAACAACAACAACAACAAAAAACCAGGGTGTTCCATCAAGTCACGGTCAAATTTGGTACACACCTTTAGGGGACTGAAAAGAACATGTGTGGACAACTTGAACAAGATTGTTCAAAAAACATGGCCGCCGTCAAGCAAAACAGGCAGAAATGTGTCAAAATGTCCACCTTTACCTCGTTATGTGGGATTGACTTGAAATTTCTCACACAGCTCATCCAAAAAACCAACAAAACAACAGTGTGTTATATCGAGTCACTGTTGA
>NC_084738.1:80835761-80871526 GCF_033978785.1 Entelurus aequoreus | reverse complement strand
GGCGCGTACACGGAACAAGCGCAGGAGGCCTTGCCGCACTTTTAGCCGCCGCACGCTCGGCACATCAAATATGCAAAAAAAAAAGAGGCATTGTTGTATTTTTTTATTTAACCTTTGCACACAGACTAGGACAAAGAAGAAAAAAAAAACCGGCCATTTGTACTCAAGTATGAGGGACTGAAACGCTATCTTATAAAAACTAACATCAGCTTGGAAGGATTTTTAACACCGACTGAAGCTTCGCGTTTAAGCTAAGCTAATATTTTTATTTGTTGTGTAACTTATTTTTTTTGTACCATTATGAATATTTTCAGCTCACTTCTCATCGTGTTAGACTCTGGTGGTTTTCATCCGGCGAAAGAAGCTTTGCGGATTATTTGTGTTCCCTTTAAATTGCAATTTTTTCAGGAAGTGCAGAAGAAGAAGAAGAAGTGGGAGGAGCATATTGTTGCATATTTGTGTTTAATGTCAAAGCCCAGCATGAAGAAGTGTTATTGCAGTACTTCCAAGTCCAACACAAGAAATGTGAAATTGTACCACAAGTCATTCAATAAACTGAATTATGTCATATTATTTTCATGACATTAACGCATGAAATAAAGCGTGTTGTTGCCTGCTAACGATTTAAAAATAAAAAATAGTTTTGGAGCTAGCTTGTGAACACTAATGGTCGCTGAAATGGGATCAGAAAAACACTTTCAAAATGCTCTTTGACGCTATTTTGATTCTACAAGTACCGAGTACCGTGTTTTTCTGGACGTTGTGCAGCTAATTTATGGGTTTTTTCTTCGCCAACGGCCGTAATGTTTTGTATTCAGCAAACAGTTTTCATAAAACACCCCCAGAGACGCTGAACAAGGTGTGTTATTGTTTGCGCTTCCTGTTTCTTGCCTTGAACCGGAAGTATAAACCGTCCATAGCGTCTCGTTCATTCATCACTACTGAGCAACATTTGTAAGTGTTACAATGTAACTAAAACAATTCAGATCCCTACTAAACTGTCCCATGTTTCTTATTAGTGTTTTCATGCATATTTTATGTGCTATTGCAACGTAATTAAGCTAGCGTCTTTAGCGAATATGTTAACATTTTTACGAGTGTGTTAGTATTAGTAACTTTCAATGGCATTTTTGTATTGTTTCAGTTTCGTAAATTCACCAAACGTCACCACTTATTGAGTCTGATTAGCTGATTGAAGAGCTAGCTTCTGCAGCTAGTGGGTCCATGACCATGACTTCTGTTTTGTTTGATTAACCGTTTTACGGCCATTTGGAAACAATTACATTTCCAAAATATTTCGTACAGGTAAATATTTGCGGTTTATAGTCCGGTGCAGCTAATATATATAAACATATTTATTTCTTCTTAAATTCGGTGGGTGTGGCTTAACTACCAGTGCGTGCTATAGCCCGGAAAAGACGCTAGCTTCGTCCCTCCACTGCAAAATAAAAAGAACAATTTGAGCGTTTAAAAGTGGAGATGTTGTGCACCTCAGGCCTGGAACCAATTAACGGCAATAAACGAGGGTATACTACACAGCTCAAATGGTGCATAAATATTACCCTCTAGTGGCAGTGAGCAGTATTACATCAAAGCATCTTGGATGCTCAATGATGACATTGTGGTATGATCAAAACATTTCATAACTAATAATAAAAAAAGTGGTTTACTGTAGCTCCATTTAAATAATAAATATGGGAAATGTAATTTTTTTCAAATACAAAATTGCTAAAAATTTCCAATAATTACTTAAACCATAAAATATTAATCTGAAATTATTTGACTTAACCTATTAACTAATTTGTGACTTTTCTTTTTTCCATTCCAACAAATAAATCAACTGAATATAATTATTTCAGATTGTATTTCACAATTTAATTGAATAACGGGAAAATTAATAACTTTTGATACTTTTAAATTATTCTTTCCTATTTTAATTGTTGACATTTATTCATTTTACCACAAAAAAAAAACCTTAGCTTGCGTGTGTTATTTTGTGTTTTTTCCTCATAGCTGACGAGCGTTTACTGTAGCTCCATTTAAATAATAAATATGAGAAATGATTTTTTTCAAATACAAAAATTGTTAAATATTTCCAATAATTACTTAAACCATAAAATATTAATCTGAAAGTATTTTACTTAATCCATATATTAATTTGTGACTTTTCTTTTTTCCATTCCAACATAAATAAATCAATCAACTCAATATAATTATTTCAGATTATATTTCACAATTTAATTAAATATCACGATCATTAATAAAGTTTTTGATACTTTTAAATTATACTTTACTATTTTAATTGTTGACATTTATTCATTTTACCACCAAAAAAAAACCCTTAGCTTGCGTGTGTTATTTTGTGTTTTTTCCTCCTAGCTAACGAGGGTTTACTGTAGCTCTATTTAAATAATAAATATGGGAAATATGATTTTTTTTCCAATACAAAATTAAGTGTTAAAAATGTCCAATAATGACTTAAACCATAAAATATTCATCTGAAATTATTTTACTAAGCCTATTATTAATTTGTGACTTTTCTATTTTCCATTCCAACATAAATAAATCAACTGAATATAATTATTTCAGATTATATTTCACAATTTAATTAAATAGCGGGAAAATTAATAAAGTTTTTGATACTTTTAAAATATTCTTTCCTATTTTAATTGTTGACATTTATTCATTTTACCACAACAACAAAAACGTTAGCTTGCGTGTGTTATTTTGTGTTTTTTTCCTCCTAACTGACGAGGGTTTAATGTAGCTCCATTTAAAATAATAAATATGAGAAATATAATTTTTTTCAAATACAAAATTGTTAAATATTTCCATTAATTACTTAAACCATATAATATTAATCCGAAAGTATTTTACTTAACCTATTTATTAATTTGTGACTTTTCTTTTTTCCCATTCCAACATAAATAAATCAACTCAATATAATTATTTCAGATTATATTTCACAATTTAATTAAATAACGGGATCATTAATAAACTTTTTGATACTTTTAAATTATTTTTTACTATTTTAGTTGTTGACATTTATTCATTTTACCACTAAAAAAAAACCCTTAGCTTGCGTGTGTTATTTTGTGTTTTTACCTCCGAGCTGACGAGGGTTTACTGTAGCTCCATTTAAATAATAAATATGGGAAATATGATTTTTTTCAAATATAAAATTGTTAAAAATGTCCAATAATTACTTAAACCATAAAATATTCATCTGAAATTATTTTACTAAACCTATTCATTTATTTATGACTTTTCTTTTTTTTCCATTAAGGCCGAACATAAATAAATCAACTCAATATAATTATTTCAGATTACGTTTCACAATTTAATTAAATAACGGGAAAATTAATAACGTTTGATACTTTTAAATGATTCTTTCCTATTTTAATTGTTGACATTTATTCATTTTACCACTAAAAAAAAAACCTTAGCTTGCGTGTGTTATTTTGTGTTTTTTCCTCCGAGCTGACGAGGCTTTACTGTAGCTCCATTTAAATAATAAATATGAGAAATATGATTTTTTTCAAATACAAAATTGTTAAACATTTCTAATAATTACTTAAACCATAAAATATTAATCTGAAATTATTTTACTTAACCTATTTATTAATATGTGACTTTTCTTTTTTGCATTCCAACATAAATAAATCAACTCAATATAATTATTTCAGATTATATTTCACAATTTAATTAAATAGCGGCAAAATTAAGTTTTTGATACTTTTTAATTATTCTTTACTATTTTAATTGTTGACATTTATTCATTTTACCACAAAAAAAAAACACCCTTAGCTTGCGTGTGTTATTTGGTGTTTTTTCCTCCTAGCTGACGAGGGTTCACTGTAGCTCCATTTTAATAATTAATATTGGAAATATGATTTTTTTCAAATATAAAATGAATTGTTAAAAATGTTCAATAATTACTTAAACCATAAAATATTCATCTGAAATTATTTTACTAAACCTATTTATTTATTTGTGACTTTTCTTTTTTTCCCCATTAAGGCCGAACATAAATAAATCAACTCAATATAATTATTTCAGAATATATTTCACAATTAAATAACGGGAAATTTAATAAAGTTATTGATACTTTTAAATTATTCTTCCCTATTTTAAATTGTTGACATTTTTTCATTTTACCACTAAGAAAAACCCTTAGCTTGCGTGTGTTATTTTGTGTTTTTTCCTCCTAGCTGACGTTAACCTACACAAATCCTAAAAAAACGTATAAAAAAGTGAAACAATGCGACTAATAATTGATGGTTATTATATGTAGCATAGAACTAAAATACTACTTTTGCTGCCAACAAAGCGCAGTAGTGTTCCTCCAGTATGAGATGGGAGCGGTGGATTATGAACTTTGCGTGATTGGAATTGCTTCAAAAGGTTTGAAAAGTGCTGAGTGAGATCTTTAAAAAAAAAAAAGTATAAAAGTGTGCCTGCGTGATAGAAAAAGAAAAAAAAGGTTTCCTAGAGCCGCGATGTCAATTAAAGATGGCCAAAGTTCCCCATGCACCCCAAGCTCTGTGACAAGTGGTGTGTGTGAAGGCTCTGCGTGAAAGGCGTTACTTGCGTTTTCTCCCGCCGTGCGCCGGTGGAGTCAGTGTTTGAGCCACGGGTGGGCGGCGATGGACGCCTTGCTGCGGTCGCCGTAGTCGTACAGCAGCTCCTCGCCATCCTCGATGTCCCGCGACGCCACCAGGATGAGGTGCGGCACGCCCTGGATGTCGTGCACCTTGGTCTGGCAGTTCCCTTTCTTGCTGTGGTTGATCAGCCGGCCCAGACGCCCCGTCTCTTTGGTGGCGTCCACGCTGGCGACAAGAAGTGGTTTTAGTCACATGACCACAACAACAAAGTGGTTTTAGTCAATGCAATAATAACAACAAAGTGGTTTTAGTCGTCACATGACGACATCAACAAAGTGGTTTTAGTCAATGTAATAACAACAAAGTGATTTTAATCGCAACGTGTCGACAACAACAAAGTGGTTTTAGTCACAGCAATAACAACAAAGTGGTTTTAATGGCAACGTGTCGACAACAACAAAGTGGTTTTAGTGGTCACATGAAGACAACAAAGTGGTTTTAGTGGTCACATGACAACAAAAACAAAGTGGTTTTAGTGGTCACATGGCGACAACAACAAAGGGGTTTTAGTCACAGCAATAACAACAAAGTGGTATTAGTGGTCACATGGCGACAACAACAAAGTGGTTTTAGTCACAGCAATAACAACAAAGCGGTTTTAATCGCAACGTGTTGACAACAACAAAGTGGTTTTAGTGGTCACATGAAGACAACAAAGTGGTTTTAGTGGTCACATGGCGACAACAACAAAGTGGTTTTAGTCACAGCAATAACAACAAAGTGGTTTTAATGGCAACGTGTCGACAACAACAAAGTGGTTTTAGTGGTCACATGAAGACAACAAAGTGGTTTTAGTGGTCACATGACTACAACAACTAAGTGGTTTTAGTAGTCACATGACGACATCAACAAAGTGGTTTTAGTCAATGTAATAACAACAAAGTGGTTTTAATCGCAACGTGTCGACAACAACAAAGTGGTTTTAGTGGTCACATGGCGACAACAACAAAGTGGTTTTAGTCACAGCAATAACAACAAAGTGGTTTTAATGGCAACGTGTCGACAACAACAAAGTGGTTTTAGTGGTCACATGAAGACAACAAAGTGGTTTTAGTGGTCACATGACAACAAAAACAAAGTGGTTTTAGTGGTCACATGGCGACAACAACAAAGTGGTTTTAGTCACAGCAATAACAACAAAGTGGTTTTAGTGGTCACATGGCGACAACAACAAAGTGGTTTTAGTCACAGCAATAACAACAAAGTGGTTTTAATCGCAACGTGTCGACAACAACAAAGTGGTTTTAGTGGTCACATGAAGACAACAAAGTGGTTTTAGTGGTCACATGACTACAACAACTAAGTGGTTTTAGTGGTCACATGACGACAACAACAAAGTGCTTTTAGTGGTCACATGACGACAACAACAAAGTGCTTTTAGTGGTCACATGACGACAACAACAAAGTGCTTTTGGTGGTCACATGACGACAACAACAGAGTGGTTTTAGTCACAGCAATAACAACAACAAAGTGGTTTTAGTGGTCACATGACAACAAAAACAAAGTGGTTTTAGTGGTCACAAGGCGACAACAACAAAGTGGTTTTAATCGCAACGTGTCAACAACAAAGTGGTTTTAGTGGTCACATGACGACAACAACAAAGTGGTTTTAGTCGTCACATGACGACGACAACAACAAAGTGGTTTTAGTGAATGCAATAACAACAAAGTGGTTTTAATCGCAACGTGTCGACGACAACAAAGTGGTTTTAGTGATCACATGGCGACAACAACAAAGTGGTTTTAGTCACAGCAATAACAACAAAGTGGTTTTAATCGCAACGTGTCGACAACAACAAAGTGGTTTTAATCGCAACGTGTCGACGACAACAAAGTGGTTTTAGTGATCACATGGCGACAACAACAAAGTGGTTTTAGTCACAGCAATAACAACAAAGTGGTTTTAATCGCAACGTGTCGACAACAACAAAGTGGTTTTAGTGGTCACATGAAGACAACAAAGTGGTTTTAGTGGTCACATGACAACAAAAACAAAGTGGTTTTAGTGGTCACATGGCGACAACAACAAAGTGGTTTTAATCGCAACGTGTCAACAACAAAGTGGTTTTAGTGGTCACATGACGACAACAACAAAGTGGTTTTAGTCGTCACATGACGACGACAACAACAAAGTGGTTTTAGTCGTCACATGACGACAACAACAAAGTGGTTTTAGTCAATGCAATAACAACAAAGTGGTTTTAATCGCAACGTGTCGACAACAACAAAGTGGTTTTAGTGGTCACATGGCGACAACAACAAAGTGGTTTTAGTCACAGCAATAACAACAAAGTGGTTTTAATCGCAACGTGTCGACAACAACAAAGTGGTTTTAGTGGTCACATGACAACAAAAACAAAGTGGTTTTAGTGGTCACATGGCGACAACAACAAAGTGGTTTTAATCGCAATGTGTCAACAACAAAGTGGTTTTAGTGGTCACATGACGACAACAACAAAGTGGTTTTAGTGGTCACATGACGACGACAACAACAAAGTGGTTTTAGTGGTCACATGACGACAACAACAAAGTGGTTTTAGTCAATGCAATAACAACAAAGTGGTTTTAATCGCAACGTGTCGACAACAACAAAGTGGCTTTAGTGATCACATGGCGACAACAACAAAGTGGTTTTAGTCACAGCAATAACAACAAAGTGGTTTTAATCGCAACGTGTCGACAAGCACAAAGTGGTTTTAGTGGTCACATGAAGACAACAAAGTGGTTTTAGTGGTCACATGGCGACAACAACAAAGTGGTTTTAGTCACAGCAATAACAACAAAGTGGTTTTAATCGCAACGTGTCAACAACAAAGTGGTTTTAGTGGTCACATGACGACAACAACAAAGTTGTTTTAGTGGTCACATGACGACAACAACAAAGTGGTTTTAGTGGTCACATGACGACAACAACAAAGTGGTTTTAGTCACAGCAATAACAACGACAAAGTGGTTTTAATCGCAATATGTCGACAACAAGCAAGTGGTTTTAGTCGTCACATGACAAGTAAGTGGTTTTAGTCACATCAATAACAACAACAAAAAGGTTTTAGTGGTCACATGACAACAACAATAAAGTGGTTTAGTGGTCACATGACGACAACAGCAAAGTGGTTTTAGTAGTCGCATGACAACAACAACAAAGTGGTTTTAGTGGTCACATGACAACAACAAAGTGGTTTTACTGGTCACATGAAGACAACAACAAAGTGGTTTAGTCACAGCAATAACAACAACAAAGTGGTTTTAGTCGTCATATGACGACAACAACAAAGTGGTTTTAGTCACAGCAATAACAACAAAGGGGTATTAGTTGCAACCTGATGACAACAACAAAGTGGTTTTAGTCACAGCAATAACAACAAAGGGGTATTAGTTGCAACCTGATGACAACAACAAAGTGGTTTTAGTCACAGCAATAACAGCAAAGTGGTTTTAGTGGTCACATGACGACAACAACAAAGTGGTTTTTGGTGGTCACATGACGACAACAACAAAGTGGTTTTAGTCACATGACGAAAACAACAATTTGGTTTTAGTGGTCACATGACAACAACAACAAATTGGTTTAAGTGGTCACATGACGACAACAACAAATTGGTTTAAGTGGTCACATGACGACAACAACAAATTGGTTTAAGTGGTCACATGACAACAACAACAAATTGGTTTAAGTGGTCACATGACGACAACAACAAATTGGTTTAAGTGGTCACATGACAACAACAACAAAGTGGTTCTAGTGGTCACATGATGACAACAACAAAGGGGTTTTAGTGGTCACATGACGACAACAACAAAGTGGTTTTAGTGGTCACATGACGACAACAACAAAGTGGTTTAAGTGGTTACATGCCGACAACAACAAAGTGGTTTTAGTGGTCCTATGACGACGACAACAAGAACGGGTGTTTACCAGTAGGTGATGCAGAGGTGCTGGAAGTAGTACATGTAACAGCCAGTTTCTGGGTTCTGGGCATATTCCGCCTCACGCTTTTTGGCGTCCGTCATCCCCAGGAGGTCGCCATGGTACTCCACCACGTACTCGCCTTTACGGAAGCGGCGTGCGGCGAAAACGGCTCTGCCCTTTCCCTCCATGTATTGCATCTGGAACACAACCACAGTCACATGATGATACTTTCCCTCCCTGTACTGCATCTTCAACACAACCACAGTCACATGATGATACTTTCCCTCCATGTACTGCATCTTCAACACAACCACAGTTACATGATACTTTCCCTCCATGTACTGCATCTTCAACACAACCACAGTCACATGATGATACTTTCCCTCCAAGTACTGCATCTTCAACACAACCACAGTTACATGATACTTTCCCTCCATGTACTGCATCTTCAACACAACCACAGCTACATGATGATACTTTCCCTCCAAGTACTGCATCTTCAACACAACCACAGTTACATGATACTTTCCCTCCATGCACTGCATCTTCAACACAATCACAGCTACATGATGATACTTTCCCTCCATGTACTGCATCTTCAACACAACGACAGTTACATGATACCTTCCCTCCATGCACTGCATCTTCAACACAACCACAGCTACATGATGATACTTTCCCTCCCTGTACTGCATCTTCAACACAACCACAGTCACATGATGATACTTTCCCTCCATGTACTGCATCTTCAACACAACCACAGTTACATGATACTTTCCCTCCATGTACTGCATCTTCAACACAACCAGCTACATGATGATACTTTCCCTCCAAGTACTGCATCTTCAACACAACCACAGTTACATGATACTTTCCCTCCATGTACTGCATCTTCAACACAACCACAGTCACATGATGATACTTTCCCTCCATGTACTGCATCTTCAACACAACCACAGCTACATGATGATAATTTCCCTCCATGTACTGCATCTTCAACACAACAACAGCTACATGATACTTTTCCTCCATGTACTGCATTTTCAACACAACCTCAGCTACATGATGATACTTTCCCTCCATGTACTGCATCTTCAACACAACTACAGTTACATGATACTTTCCCTCCATGTACTGCATCTTCAACACAACCACAGCTACATGATGATACTTTCCCTCCATGTACTGCATCTTCAACACAACCACGGTCACATGACGATACTTTCCATCCACGTACTGCATCTTCAACACAACCACAGTCACATGATGATTCAAACACAGGAAGTATAAATAATAAATAAATACAGCTTTGTCTATTCAAAATTATCTTTGTAAAATAACCGAATTTCTGACGTTTCATGCTAGCTTTTTAGCCAAGTTTATATGTTTACACCTAAAAATCAGGAATTTTGATACTTGGCGCCATCTTAGAAGTATGCTAACTTTTCCTATGCTATGCTAATATTAGCATGCTGACGTTTAATGCTAGCATTTTAGCTCATTTTGATTATTTGAACCTAAAATTCAGAAGTTTTAAGACTTGTGTCCATATTGCAAGCATGCTAACTGTTCCCATGATATCAAGCTAACGTTAGCATGCTGAAATTTTTTGCTAGCATTTTAGCTCATTTTGATCATTTGAACCTAAAATTCATAAGTTTTAAGACTTGTGTCCATATTGCAAGCATGCTAACGGTTCCCATGATAACAAGCTAACGTTAGCATGCTGAAGTTTTTTGCTAGCATTTTAGCTCATTTTGATCATTTGAACCTAAAATTCATGGGTTTTGAGACTTGCGTCCATCTTGCAAGCATGCTAACTGTTCCCATGATAACAAGCTAAAGTTAGCATGCTGAATTTTTTTGCTAGCATTTTAGCTCATTTTGATCATTTGAACCTAAAATTCATAAGTTTTAAGACTTGTGTCCATATTGCAAGCATGCTAACTGTTCCCATGATAACAAGCTAACGTTAGCATGCTGAAATTTTTTGCTAGCATTTTAACTCATTTTAATCATTTGAACCTAAAATTCATAAGTTTTAAGACTTGTGTCCATATTGCAAGCATGCTAACTGTTCCCATGATAACAAGCTAACGTTAGCATGCTGAAATTTTTTGATAGCATTTTAGCTCATTTTGATCATTTGAACCTAAAATTCATAAGTTTTAAGACTTGTGTCCATATTGCAAGCATGCTAACTGTTCCCATGATAACAAGCTAACGTTAACATGCTGAAATTTTTTGCTAGCATTTTAGCTCATTTTGATCATTTGAACCTAAAATTCATAAGTTTTAAGACTTGTGTCCATATTGCAAGCATGCTAACGGTTCCCATGATAACAAGCTAACGTTAGCATGCTGAAGTTTTTTGCTAGCATTTTAGCTCATTTTGATCATTTGAACCTAAAATTCATGGGTTTTGAGACTTGCGTCCATCTTGCAAGCATGCTAACTGTTCCCATGATAACAAGCTAAAGTTAGCATGCTGAATTTTTTTGCTAGCATTTTAGCTCATTTTGATCATTTGAACCTAAAATTCATAAGTTTTAAGACTTGTGTCCATATTGCAAGCATGCTAACTGTTCCCATGATAACAAGCTAACGTTAGCATGCTGAAATTTTTTGCTAGCATTTTAACTCATTTTAATCATTTGAACCTAAAATTCATAAGTTTTAAGACTTGTGTCCATATTGCAAGCATGCTAACGGTTCCCATGATAACAAGCTAACGTTAGCATGCTGAAGTTTTTTGCTAGCATTTTAGCTCATTTTGATCATTTGAACCTAAAATTCATGGGTTTTGAGACTTGCGACCATCTTGCAAGCATGCTAACTGTTCCCATGATAGCAAGCCAAAGTTAGCATGCTGAATTTTTTTGCTAGCATTTTAGCTCATTTTGATCATTTGAACCAAAAATTTAAGGGCTTTGAGACTTGTCCATCTTGCAAGCATGCTAACTGTTTTCATGATAACAAGCTAACATTTTATGCTAGTATTTTAGCTCAATTTGATCATTTGAACCTAAAGTTTAAGGGTTTTGAGACTTGTGTCCATATTGCAAGCATGCTAACTGTTCCCATGAGAACAAGCTAACGTTAGCATGCTAGTATTTTAGCTCATTTTGATCATTTGAACCTAAAATTCAAGGGTTTTGAGACTTGCGTCCATCCTGCAAGCATGCTAACTGTTCCCATGATAGCAAGCCAAAGTTAGCATGCTGAATTTTTTTGCTAGCATTTTAGCTCATTTTGATCATTTGAACCTAAAATTTAAGGGCTTTGAGACTTGTCCATCTTGCAAGCATGCTAACTGTTCCCGTGATAACAAGCTAACATTTTATGCTAGCATTTTAAGTCATTCTGAACATTTGAACCTAAAATTCAAGGGCTTTGAGACTCGTGTCCATCTTGCAAGCATGCTAACTGTTCTCATGATAAGACGCTAACATTAGCAGGCTGACATATTATGCTAGCATCTTAGCTCATTTTGATCATTTGAACCTAAAATTCATGGGTTTTGAGACTTGTGTCCATCTTGCAAGCATGCTAACTGTTCCCATGACAACAAGCTAATGTTAGCATGCTGACGTTTTATGCTAGCATTTTAGCTCATTTTGATCATTTGAACCTGAAATTCATGTGTTTGAAAGACTTGTGTCCATATTGCAAGTACGCTAGCTGTTCCCATGATAGCATGCTAGCGTTGTATGCTAGCTATTTAGCTCCATTCAACCAGAGAGAGCATGTTTACTGTGGCATTCCTGCTATCTTCCAGGTGCGTGTAACTTCCATACCTGCATTCCTTCCTCTATTCCGCTGGTGATGAGGTGATCTATTAGCTGCTTCTGTTCAAGCTGGAGACACAAAACAAAAACAGATTTAAAATGGGCGCAACTTTGCCTCCTTCTGTAGCCACGACAATACCTTCAGTTCCGTTTTACTTTGCCGTTTGCTCCGTCTTTTTGGAAAGAAGTCTGTGATTTTTTGGTTCCGGCAGTTCTTCCCTCCGCCGCTATTAAGGGAAAATGACAACATTTGAGAGCCAATCAACATGGGCCGTTAAATAATGCCTGCGTACGTTTTAGGCGCGGACTTCTTGGCTTTGAGAAGTCTGTCAGCTCCCCTGGCCTGGCGGGGGCAGCGGAGGCGGCTTGTCAGAGCAGAGTGGCGCTGCAGAGGGGAAGTACATACATCTGGCCAGCAGGGGGAGCACCGGCTTTCTGCCTTGGAGTCCAAGCCATTTTCTCTCCAGCCTGGGAGGGGAAATACAAACAGGAAGTTAAAAGATAGCATGAACAATCTGTGTGTATTCAGCTACATGTGAATGGAGTGAGGTTCCCCAGGCTGGTGAAGTTAGCATGTCCATAACTTTGGCACCTTGTGAGTGTGTGTTTTCAACAGCTGGACACCAAGCTGTTTTATATGTTGACAAGCTCATGTTTTATGAACATAGCTACACGCGAATGGAGTGAGGTTCCCCGGTTTAGTAAAGTTAGCATGTTGATAACGTTGGCACCTTGTGAGTGTGTGTTTTCAACAGCTGGACACCAAACTGCTTTTATATGTTGACAAGCTCATATTTTATGAACATAGCAAAATGTGAATGGAGTAAGGTTCCCCGGGCAGGTGAAGTTAGCATGTCGATAACTTTGGCACATTGTGAGTTTTTGTTTTCAACAGCTGCACACCAAACTGTTTTAAATGTTGACAAGCTCATATTTTATGAACATAGCTACATGTGAATGGAGTGAGGTTCCCCGGTTTAGTGAAGTTAGCATGTCCATAACTTTGGCACATTGTGAGTTTTTGTTTTCAACAGCTGCAAACCAAACTGTTTTACATGTTGACAAACTCATATTTTATAGACATAGCTAAATGTGAATAGAGTTAGGTTCCCCGGTTTAGTAAAGTTAGCATGTTGATAACTTTGGCACCTTGTGAGTGTGTGTTTTCAACAGCTGGACACCAAACTGCTTTTATATGTTGACAAGCTCATATTTTATGAACATAGCGAAATGTGAATGAAGTAAGGTTCCCCGGGCAGGTGAAGTTAGCATGTCGATAACTTTGGCACCTTGTGAGTGTGTGTTTTCAACAGCTGCACACTAAACTGCTTTATATGTTGACAAGCTCATATTTTATGAACATAGCTACATGTGAATGGAGTGAGGTTCCCCGGTTTAGTGAAGTTAGCATGTTGATAACTTTGGCACATTGTGAGTTTTTGTTTTCAACAGCTGCACACCAAACTGTTTTATATGTTGACAAGCTCATATTTTATGAACATAGCTACATGTGAATGGAGTGAGGTTCCCCGGTTTAGTGAAGTTAGCATGTCCATAACTTTGGCACATTGTGAGTTATTGTTTTCAACAGCTGCACACCAAACTGTTTTATATGTTGACAAACTCATATTTTATAGACATAGCTAAATGTGAATAGAGTTAGGTTCCCCAGTTTAGTAAAGTTAGCATGTTGATAACTTTGGCACCTTGTGAGTGTTTTTTTTTCAACAGCTGGACACCAAACAGCTTTTATATGTTGACAAGCTCATATTTTATGAACATAGCTAAATGTGAATGGAGTAAGGTTCCCCGGGCAGGTGAAGTTAGCATGTCGATAACTTTGGCACCTTGTGACTGTGTGTTTTCAACAGCTGCACACTAAACTGCTTTACATGTTGACAAGCTCATATTTTATGAACATAGCTACATGTGAATGGAGTGAGGTTCCCCGGTTTAGTGAAGTTAGCATGTTGATAACTTTGGCACATTGTGAGTTTTTGTTTTCAACAGCTGCACACCAAACGGTTTTAAATGTTGACAAGCTCATATTTTATGAACATAGCTACATGTGAATGGAGTGAGGTTCCCCGGTTTAGTGAAGTTAGCATGTCCATAACTTTGGCACATTGTGAGTTTTTGTTTTCAACAGCTGCACACCAAACTGTTTTATATGTTGACAAACTCATATTTTATAGACATAGCTAAATGTGAATAGTTAGGTTCCCCGGTTTAGTAAAGTTAGCATGTTGATAACTTTGGCACCTTGTGAGTGTTTTTTTTTCAACAGCTGGACACCAAACAGCTTTTATATGTTGACAAGCTCATATTTTATGAACATAGCGAAATGTGAATGGAGTAAGGTTCCCCGGGCAGGTGAAGTTAGCATGTCGATAACTTTGGCACCTTGTGAGTGTGTGTTTTCAACAGCTGCACACTAAACTGCTTTACATGTTGACAAGCTCATATTTTATGAACATAGCTACATGTGAATGGAGTGAGGTTCCCCGGTTTAGTGAAGTTAGCATGTTGATAACTTTGGCACATTGTGAGTTTTTGTTTTCAACAGCTGCACACCAAACTGTTTTAAATGTTGACAAGCTCATATTTTATGAACATAGCTACATGTGAATGGAGTGAGGTTCCCCGGTTTAGTAAAGTTAGCATGCCGATAACTTTAAGACCTTGTGAGCGTTTGTTTTCGTCACATTTTGACGTCTTTAATTCATCGGACTGGACATGTGGCTCAGAGCCTTTTTAGTCAATGTTCTGTATTGTCGAGCATCCAGCCGCAAAATATGAAACAAACCGTTACCCTCATCCTGCCTCTGGATGTCGTTCCTCCGGTACCGCGGCGGAGAACATTCTCCGTCCTCCGGCACGGCGGTGACGGTGTTGCCATGGTGAACCTCGGGTGTCGACACCGTGCAGCATGGAATGGTGAGGAGGTTGGTGCCGCATACGACTTCCTGTGTGGGACACAGACACAACCAAGAGTATGAATCACATCCACACAGCACCTCCCCACCAGACATTTTTTTATTGTTTTGGAGATTTTTTCCCCCATGTTTAATGCATTCTAAATCATAAATAAAAGCTAGCAAAAGTCAGCTAACAGTTGAGCCAATGGGAATTGCTCTATTCGGCCTATAAAACGCTCCTAATATCCTCCATCAACATTTCATATACACGCTATAAGTATTTATGTAATGTAGCAACATTCATAATAACATTTAATATTTACCTATTTTGGTCATTTTAAGCTAACGGTTGTGTATAAATTTCCCAGACGCGTCACAATGTTTGCTATTTCCTTCAAAAACAAAAACACTCCTAATCATGGCAGACTTCAGGAGAGACCACAAAGACTACTTTGGAACAACTGATGATCCAGAAACTTATAAAACCCAAAACCAGTGAAGTTGTCATGTTGTGTAAATGGTAAATGAAAAACAGAATACAATGATTTGCAAATCCTTTTCAACTTATATTCAATTGAATAGACTGCCAAGACAAGATATTTCATGTTCCAACTGGAAAACGTTATTTTTTGCAAATGTTAGCTCAATTGGTATTTGATGCCTGCAACATGTTTCAAAAAAGCTGGCACAAGTGGCAAAAAAGAGTGAGAAAGTTGAGGAATGCTCTTTAAAGACTTATTTGGGACGTCCCACAGGTGAACAGGCTAATTGGGAACAGGTGGGTGCCATGATTGGGTATAAAAGCAGCTTCCATGAAATGCTCAGTCATTCACAAACAAGGATGGGGTGAGGGTCACCACTTTGTCAACAAATGCCTGAGCAAATTGTTTAAGAACAACATTTCTCAACCAGCTATTGCAAGGAATTTAGGGATTTCACCATTTAAAAGGTTCAGAGAATCTGGAGAAATCACTGCATGTAAGCGGCAAGGCCGAAAACCAACATTGAATGCCCGTGACTTTCGATCCCTCAGCCGGTACTGCACCAAAAACCGACATCAGTGTGTAAAGGATATCACCACATGGGCTCAGGAACACTTCAGAATACCACTGTGAGTAACCACAGTTGGTCGCTACATCCATGAGTGCAAGTTAAAACTCTACTATGCAAAGCCAAAGCCATTTATCAACAACACCCAGAAACGCTTCGCTGGGCCCGAGCTCATCTAAGATGGACTGATGCAAAGTGGAAAATTGTTCTGTGGTCTGACGAGTCCACATTTAAAAATTGTTTTTGGAAACTGGACGTCGTGTCCTCCGGACTGTTATAGGTGTGTTTACTAACAAGACATCATCGCGGAGCCGAAGCAGAGTTTCTTAACATGGAGATATTATTACTACTTTTCTTTTGTCGAGCACAAAGAAAAGAACATTTTAGTTAAATGTAAGTTGTGTCTTGGATCAAAGATCCTATCTACTGCCCAAAACAGCAATTCAAATCTGCTGAAACAGCTACAAAAGCAACATGCTTGGACAAAGCTAGTAAAGAGAGACACACTTCACCTCCCCCTCCACCTGAAGATTTTAACGGAGGGACAGCCAGGACAACATTGATAGAGCCATTGCAGCGTATGTGCTAGAAGACATGCAGGCTATTTCTACAGTGGGGTCACCCACTTTCAGGCAGCTAATTAGCATGATAGCGGGCGTCAAACGGCATGAAAACATTTTCCAAGTTCCTGGACACAGTGGACATTAAGTACATAAACATGGAAAGCAAGCTAAAGAAGACACTCCAAACTCTGCCTCTGCTCATCATTCAGCACTGAAGGTACACACTCTGTCAATTATCGTATATACTCTTTCATTCTAGACTTCTAGAGTGTTTGATTATCACATCACTCTAAATGTATAGACCATAAAGTTCACAAACATGAAGAGGGATCCTAGTGGGCCAGGCCAATCTTTTCTTATAGATAGTACTTGATTGATTCATTCAGAAAAAAAAATCTCTAAACTAAAAGTGGGGAAATGCGTAGAGTGTTCTGGGCTTCAGTACAGTGTTGATCTCCTGAAGACATGATTTTATTTCACAATTCCTTGAGAGAGAAAAACGCCTAGTTAGGCGTGTGTATAGTAGTATGTGTGCTATATATAGTGACATGACATATAATCATGTCATGTGTGCCTCCCTTGGGTGAAGCCAGGTTTACAGCTTTGTTGTTACTATGCGGTTTGTTACTTATGTATGCTATGTTGCAGCTATTTAAAATAGTTTTGTCAATTTGTTCTGGCCCAAAATAAATTGGCCCTTTGAAACATATCTTTGTCTTTGTGTGTTGTATGTAGACCACATGGCTTAGCAGAGTTCAGTGATGCAAATGCATGTCAAGTTGATCAACAGATTGTGTTATTCTCCAGTGCAATAACAGTACTGAAATGAAGGCTAAAAGGGCATTAAATGGGAGCCTTAAAATATGTAACTAGTTACTTTTCACAGTAACGCATTACTTTTTGGTGTAAGTAACTGACTTACTTTTGAAATAAAATAACTAGTAACTCTAACTAGTTACTGGTTTTCAGTAACTAACCCAACACTGATGGCCAGTGATTATATTTTTGTATTTTACGACTTAGAATGCATTAAAAAGAAAAACATGTGTTCTTGTCTCACATAGGGATTGTGAATAGAGATGTCGATAAATGCTTTAAAATGTAATATCGGAAATTATCGGTATCGTTTTTTATTATTATCGGTATCGGTTTTTTATTTAAAATTTGTTTTTATTTTTTTATTAAATCAACATAAAAAACACAATATACACTTACAATTAGTGCACCAACCCAAAAAACCTACAGTGGAGTCACTCATTCACACGAAAGGGTTGTTTCTTTCTGTTATTAATATTCTGGTTCCTACATTATATATCAATATACATCAATACAGTCTGCAAGGGATACAGTCCGTAAGCACACATGATTGTGCGTGCTGCTGGTCCACTAATAGTACTAACCTTTAACAGTTAATTGTACTAATTTTCATTAATTACTAGTTTCTATGTAACTGTTTTACTTTCTTTTTTATTCAAGAAAATGTTTTTAATTTATTTATCTTTTTTTATTTTTTAAAAATGACCTTATCTTCATCATACCTGGTTGTCCAAATTAGGCATAATAATGTGTTAATTCCACGACTGTATATATCGGTATCGGTTGATGTCGGTATCGGTAATTAAGAGTTGGAAAATATCGGGATAGCGGATATCGGCAAAAAGCCCTTATCGGACATCCCTAATTGTGAATGATAGGCAGAATTCCCAAAAGAAAAAGTGCAGTTCCCCTTTTAATGTGAAATTTAAAAGTCCTTCCAACGTAACATCCTGTGTGGCATTTAAATGCATGTGAAACTTAGTGGGCGGGGCAAAGGGGCGGAGTCACGCCCACTCATACAGTTCCTTTTTAAACACAAACTGTGAATACCTGCTGTGAAAGAAATATCTACATTAAATGATAAAAATAAAACCTTTAAGTGTGTTAAATATCATATTCTTGTTGAGGATTACGTTAAGAATGGTTTGAGCTAACCGTGAGGAGTTAGCTTCCAGGCACAAGTAGCCTATGTTAGCTTGTCATAGAGGATGGCGCTTTTTAAGGCTCTTTGGAGCGCATTAAAGTAAAATCCGGGAGCCAAGTTCAATTAAAAAGTCATTTATGAGCATTACTGAGTCGTCCATGGCACATTTCTTCCGTTTCGCCTCGGACTTGAATGAAGCATCGAGAGAAAGCAAACTTACCCCGTTCATGTCCGACCTGTTCCCGAGGCTCAGCGAGGACAAAACCCCCTCAAAGGAAGGCCCACTACGGGTAAAGTAATCCCCCTGTTCGCACACCGGGGCCCGGCCAAGCACCGGCGTGTGCCCGCCGTCTTTCTGCCGTGTTCCAACAGCCAGCAGCTCAACCCACCAAGCGGCATCCACTTCTACCACAGCACTAGTCCGCCATGTTTTCTACATGTCTAGCGGTGATGGGGGAAACAGCACCCCCCAGGCCGGCAGCGGTATTACACTTTTTTTTTTTTTTCACTGCAATTCTAAAACCAAAGCTTTTCATCTATAAAGCTATTAATTTGTTCTTACTTATTTATTAATTATCAGTAGAAGCATTTAAGTGCCATAACCCAAAGCTCATGACCACAGTGAGGATGGGTCGGGAATGTAGATCGACCGGCATACTTTCCAACCTTGAGACCTCCGATTTCGGGGGGTGGGGGGCGGGGCCATGGTTGGGGGAGTGGTTAAGAGGGGAGGAATATATTTACAGCTAGAATTCACCAAGTCAAGTATTTCATATATATATATATATATATATATACACTAGTGATGGGTCCGGCAACACCGATGCATCGGCGCATGCGTCGAGCTCATAGAGCGATACCCTGTGTCGGTGCGCGTATCGCTTTTAGAAAGTCACGTGACCGAACACGAGCTGTTTTGGTCACGTGACCGCTCATGAGCTGTTCTGGTCACGTGACCGCTCATGAACTGTATCGCACTGACGCCTGCGCGCCAAACTGTGTTTATTAGGAAGCGGCGCAATGCGTGTTGTTGACGAACACCATTAGGGCCGCTTGTTGTCACTGTCACTCAAAGTTGCATTTCAAAATTACACAGAATAAATGTGTTTATTTTGTTTAGAATTCAGATGGGTTTGATTTGGTGCGCGGCATATATTGGCTGTGCGGCGCACGGTGTGCGCGGAGGACGCTTGAGCACTGCGCAATTGCGCAGGCGCGCACCTTAGAGGGAAGGTTGCTCACAGGGCACAGAGGAGGTGTCAGTGCGATACAGTTCGCGTATCGGTCACGTGACCAAAGCAGCTCATGATCGGTCACGTGACTTTCTAAAAGCGGTACGCGCACCGACACAGGGTTTCGCTCTATGAGCTCGACGCATGCGCCGATGCATCTGTGTGGACCCATCACTACTGTTACTAGAGAAGGTACAGGAATGCCGGCGTGGCGAAGTTGGTAGCGTGGCTGTGCCAGCAATTGGTTACTGGGGTTCAATCCCCACCTTCTACCATCCTAGTCATGATACATGTTCACATTATTTGACTGTATCTAAAAAATATATCTTTATTTAAATGAAGATATGAAATAATCCTAAATGAAATACAATGACTTGGTTTATATTATTGTATATACTAGGTCATAAAATCAGTGTCAGTTGAGTCGGTCCATAGGTTGCCTGTAGGGATTTTTAATGTCCAGCAGATGTCAGTATTTAGTGACACTGTATCGACACAGTATCAATACAGTTTTGCAATGTGTCGAAACGCTTCATGAGGCCTCATCAACCCATCACTAATATACACTACCGTTCAAAAGTTTGGGGTCACCAAAACAATTTTGTGGAATAGCCTTCATTTCTAAGAACAAGAATAGACTGTCGAGTTTCAGATGAAAGTTCTCTTTTTCTGGCCATTTTGAGCGTTTAATTGACCCCACAAATGTGATGCTCCAGAAACTCAATCTGCTCAAAGGAAGGTCAGTTTTGTAGCTTCTGTAACGAGCTAAACTGTTTTCAGATGTGTGAACATGATTGCACAAGGGTTTTCTAATCATCAATTAGCCTTCTGAGCCAATGAGCAAACACATTGTACCATTAGAACACTGGAGTGATAGTTGCTGGAAATGGGCCTCTATACACCTACTTAGATATTGCAACAAAAAGCAGACATTTGCAGCTAGAATAGTCATTTACCACATTAGCAATGTATAGAGTGTATTTGTTTAAAGTTAAGACTAGTTTAATGTTATCTTCATTGAAAAGTACAGTGCTTTTCCTTCAAAAATAAGGACATTTCAATGTGACCCCAAACTTTTGAACGGTAGTGTGTATATATATATATATATATATATATATATATATATATCTACATCCTGAAAATATGCAAACAAAACTGTGTTTAGATAATTGATACTTCAAACTTGCAAAAATAAATCTTAAGGAATATAACATAACTTGGCTTCTGAGAGCTTCAAAATGTAATGAATAAAATGCTAAAGTTGTTGATAAACAAGAAATCATTTTAATAATTAAATATGGTCCTTTGAAATGAATTATTATGATAATTTAAAATTAATTATTTCAAATATGTTTATTTTAATGTATAATTCTATGGCTGGATGTAATAAGGAGTCAGAAAAAATACAAATACAAATACAAATAATTTTGATGTTTTTAGCAAAATATAGTAAAAATGTATTTAGTTTTTGTTTTTTTTAATTAATAAATATATTTATTTTTTATTTTAGCATGGTGGCAGAGAGGTTAGTGCGTCTGCCTCACAATACGAAGGTCCTGAGTAGTCGTGAGTTCAATCCCGGCCTCGGGATCTTTCTGTATGGAGTTTGCATGTTCTCCCCGTGACTGCGTGGGTTCCCTCCGGGTACTCCGGCTTCCTCCCACCTCCAAAGACATGCACCTGGGGATAGGTTGATTGGCAACACTAAATTGGCCCTAGTGTGTGAATGTGAGTGTGAATGTTGTCTGTCTATCTGTGTTGGCCCTGCGATGAGGTGACGACTTGTCCAGGGTGTACCCCGCCTTCCGCCCGATTGTAGCTGAGATAGGCTCCAGCGCCCCCCGCGACCCCGAAGGGAATAAGCGGTAGGAAATGGATGGATGGATAAACATAATAATACAATTTATCTCTAGTCTGGATGATTTAGTTCTTGTCACCCTGTTGTCCTCCCGTCTCTTCCCCAAAGATGGCTCCATGAGCTGGGCAAACACCTGGAGATGCCCTACGTCAACAACACGGTCGGCGGGCCGGCGGTGCGCAGCTCGTACATCGCCGCCCTCTGCTTCACCCTCAGCAGCCTGACCAGCGTCGGCTTTGGCAACGTGTGCGCCAACACGGACGCCGAGAAGGTCTTCTCCATCTGCACCATGCTCATCGGCGGTATGCCGGACGCCTCGTATGGAATAACGTGATTGGGCAGGCACACTGTTTATATTGTTTATATATATATATATATATATATATATATATATATATATATATATATATATATATATATATATATATAAAATATTAATAAATAAATAAAGTATTGCTGTCCTCTGTGTTGCTGTTGGACACTTCCTTTTTCATATTTTTTAGTATTATTACTCTATCTGTATTTGCTTTTGTTTCCTTCCTTGATGTTGAAAGTGCCTTGACTTTTTTGTGAATTATAAATGTATGTTTGTTGGTCAATAAAATACAATTTCAAAAAATAATAATAAATAAAAAAATAAATAAAAATAAATAATAATACACATTTTTAAAAATTGCTGTTGGACACTTCCTGTCTCGGTGTTGCTGTCGGACACTTCCTGTCCTTGGTGTTGCTGTCGGACACTTTCTGTCCTTGGTGTTACTGTTGGACACTTTCTGTCCTCGGTGTTACTGTTGGACACTTCCTGTCTCTGTGTTGCTGTTGGACACTTCCTGTCCTCTGTTTTACTGTTGGACACTTCCTTTTACATCCATCCATCCATCCATCTTCTTCCGCTTATCCGAGGTCGTGTCGCGGGGCAGCAGCCTAAGCAGGGAAACCCAGACTTCCCTCTCCCCAGCCACTTCGTCCAGCTCTTCCCGGGGGATCCCGAGGCGTTCCCAGGCCAGCCGGGAGACATAGTCTTCCCAACGTGTCCTGGGTCTTCCCCGTGGCCTCCTACCGGTCGGACGTGCCCTAAACACCTCCCTAGGGAGGCGTTCGGGTGGCATCCTGACCAGATGCCCGAACCACCTGAACTGGCTCCTCTCGATGTGGAGGAGCAGCGGCTTTACTTTGAGGTCCCCCCAGATGGCAGAGCTTCTCACCCTATCTCTAAGGGAGAGCCCCGCCACCTGGCGGAGGAAATTCATTTCGGCAGCTTGTACCCGTGATCTTGTCCTTTCGGTCATAACCCAAAGCTCATGACCATAGGTGAGGATGGGAACATAGATCGACCGGTAAATTGAGAGCTTTGCCTTCCGGCTCAGCTCCTTCTTCACCACAACGGATCGATACAGCATCCGCATAACTGAAGACGCCGCACCGATCCGCCTGTCGATCTCACGATCCACTCTTCCCTCACTCGTGAACAAGACTCCAAAGTACTTGAACTCCTCCACTTGGGGCAGGGTCTCCTCCGCAACCCGGAGATGGCACTCCACCCTTTCATCTCTTAGTATTATTACTCTATCTGTATTTGCTTTTGTTTCCTTCCTTGGTGTTGAAAGTGCTTCAACTTTTGTGTGAATTATAAATGTATGCTTGTTGGTCAATAAAAAAAAATTAAAAAAATAAAAATAAAATATATATATTGCTGTTGGACATGTCCTGTCTCGGTGTTGCTGTCGGACACTTCCTGTCCTCGGTGTTACTGTTGGACATTTCCTTTTTCATAATTTTTAGTATTATTACTCTATCTGTATTTGCTTTTGTTTTCTTTCCTTGATGTTGAAAGTGCCTTGACTTTTGTGTGAATTATTAATGTATGTTTGTTGGTCAATAAAAATTTTTTAAAAAAAAATATATATATTGCTGTTGGACATGTCCTGTCACGGTGTTGCTGTCGGACACTTCCTGTCCTCTGTGTTACTGTTGGACACTTCCTTTTTCATATTTTTCAGTATTAATACTCTATCTGTATTTGCTTTTGTTTCCTTTCCTCGATGTTGAAAGTGCCTTGACTTTTGTGTGAATTATAAATGTATGTCTGTTGGTCAATAAATATATATATATATATATATATATATATATATATATATATATATATATATATATATATATATATATATATATATATATATATATATATATATATATATATATATATATATATATACGGTATATATATATATATATATATATATATATATATATATATATATATATATATATATATATATATATATATATATATATATATATATATATATATATATATATATATATATATATATATATATGTATGTGTGGGGAAAAAAATCACAAGACTATCTCATCTCTACAGGCCTGTTTCATGAGGGGTTTTCCTCAATCCTCAGGAGATTTTAATGGAAGCATTCACATACCATGGTTTATATAGGGCACAGAGCGGGTGGGTACAGGCAGGCGTGGGGGCGTGGTGTTTGACTCATGTGTTGCCTAGGAGGTGTTTCCTTCTGTGACGGCATGCTGATACAATTTCGCTGTGCTTGTTGAGGGATGACAAGTCCGGACGGTATATGATAAACAGTTTCTCTTTTAAGCATAGGTTGCATCTTTTGTTACCACTGTTGTAAGGTGTGCTGGATGCAAGAATTTGCCATGTTATTGAGTATTCAACATTATTGTCTTTGAGATTCCAAATGTGTTTGCTGAGTTCTGTAGTGTTCCGGAGTCTTTTGCATCTGAAAGAAGCCTTGTGATTGTTCCATCTGGTTTTGAATTGTCCCTCAGTTAATCCTACATATGTGTCGGATGTGTTAATGTCCTTGCGTGTTACCTTTGCTTGGTAAACGACTGATGGTTGTAAGCACCCCCCGTTGAGAGGGCAATCAGGTTTCTTGCGGCAGTTACAGCCTTTGTCGGTTTTGGAGTCGTTCCGCCTGGTGGTGGGCGGCTCCTTTTCAATTGCTTTATTGTGGTTTGAAATGATTTGTCGCATGTTGTTCATGCAGCTGTAGCTCATACAGCAAAAACGTCTCAACTAATATTGGCCACAAATTCCTCACCCTGATCGACAAACACTTCCCCAAAGGCAACACCCTAAGAAAAGTATTCAACAAGAACAACATTAAATTTATTTATATATATATATATATATATATATATATATATATATATATATATATATATATATATATATATATATATATATATATATATATATATATATATATACATATATATATATATATATATATATATATATATATATATATATATATATATATATATATATATATATATATGACTTTTGTGTGAATTATAAATATATGTCTGTTGGTCAATAAAAAAATAAAAATAAAAAAAAATAATAATATATATATATGTATATATATATATATATATATATATATATATATATATATATATATATATATATATATATATATATATATATATATATTGCTGTTGGACATGTCCTGTCACGGTGTTGCTGTCGGACACTTCCTGTCCTCGGTGTTACTGTT
Source organism: Entelurus aequoreus (assembly GCF_033978785.1). NCBI lineage: Eukaryota > Metazoa > Chordata > Actinopteri > Syngnathiformes > Syngnathidae > Entelurus > Entelurus aequoreus. The sequence continues at coordinate 80,846,031 of NC_084738.1, read as the reverse complement.
GGACACTTCCTTTTTCATATTTTTTAGTATTATTACTCTATCTGTATTTGCTTTTGTTTCCTTTCCGCGATGTTGAAAGTGCCTTGACTTTTGTGTGAATTATAAATATATGTCTGTTGGTCAATAAAAAAAATAAATTAAAAAAAATAAATATATATATATATATATATATATATATATATATATATATATATATATATATATATATATATATATATATATATATATATATATATATTGCTGTCGGACACTTCCTGTCCTCGGTTTTGCTGTCGGACACTTCCTTTTTCATATCTTTTAGTATTATTACTCTTATCTGTATTTGCTTATGTTTCCTTTCCTTGATGTTGAAAGCGCCTTGACTTTTGTGTGAATTATAAATGTATGTTTGTTGGTCAATAAAAAAAACAACAACTTGCTATTCCGGTCGCTACAACAAAACCGGAAGCAGAACAAGCGAAGAAGAACCATCTCGTGACATCACTTCCGCTCATGGGATGGCTGCGGGTCACGTGACGCGGCGCTACCTGCTCGACTTGTGTGCGATGTTTGTCGTTTGCGCCGAACGCATCAAAGGGGCGCCGTCACTCCTTTATGCCGACGTTTGGTCCTCCGAGGGCGGCCCGTGGTGCCTCGAACGGCCGCTTTCGCCGCCGCCGACCGGAGTCCCGCTCCTCGCCACGACGACAAGAGCAGCAGCTCGCGGCCTAGACGTCACGTGACCGGCATGCGGCTGAGCGCTTGATAAAAAAAAAGCAAGATGGCGTGAGCGCGGCGGAGTGGACAAGACAACACCGCGACCGCCCAAGTAAGTGCGCACCGGCGCCCGCGTCGCCTTCACACTCACACGGCCACTTAAAAGACCGCGTTCACCACCCTTTAAGGCGTCTTTTTCTTCTTTTTTTTTAATAAAAAAGAAAGATGCGTTCGCCATCTGCCGCTGCGAGCTTGCTGCTAATTGTTAGCTAGCAACAGCAATGACATAACATGTCAGGCCCAAATCGGCTTTTAAACTGCAAAGTGCTCTTAAATGCATTTAATAGTCATTTTTAAACATGCAGCGTTTGAATCGAATTGAATGGGGATTCATGTGAATGTAAGCAAGCTGACATTGTTTATCACCCTCGCTAACACAATGACTTGGGCAGTATCGCGTCGATTATGATATCGTTTGGTTCCTTTTTTTAAAAATTATTTTAATTCCGAACCTCAGCGTCCTGTGTAAATGTGAAAGTGCGATCCGGGGTTGGCTTTCGGTTCTGTCGCGGGCGAGCATGGCGGAGCCGTGTCACCGTGATCCAGTCGACGCTGATCACCCCCCTCCCCACCCCACCCCGACAAAAGCCGCAAAAAGTGAGTGGGAAACGCGTCTTTGTGGACTTTGTAGACGTGCACGTTTGTTAATGATTAAACAAATGTGCCGCCCGGCTTCGTGCAGCGTCGTTGTCAGCGGAAGCCGGAAGTGCGAGTAGGACGTCGCAAACACGTGTCTTGTTTTGGGTCACTTTGGAGAGTGACCCGACCTCCATGTGTAGTTTACCCTTGCAGATCCTCATCCAATGCAGGATGGATTTGTCAAAATGTTGTGTTTTGTGTCATGAGGAGGCTTCAAAAAACGACATCCTGGACTCTCTTTTATCCCACGTGTAGGGATGATGTTTGATAAGAAATGATCGAGTTCGAGACTATTATCGAATCCTCTTATCCAGGGGTGCTCACACTTTTTCTGCAGGCGAGCTACTTTTCAATTGATCAAGTCGCGGGGGATCTACCTCATTCATATATATAATTTATATTTACTTATTTATGAAATATATGTTTTTGTTAACAAGTCAAAGGTGTTTAATGATAATGCAAGCATGTTTAACACATATAGTTAATATTATTGGATTATACCTTTTGTTTTGAACTTTATTACACCTTGGAGCGCTTTTTCCGGTCCATTGTTTTTCCTGCTTTCCCTATCTGCGCTTAATGACTGAGCTACGTGACGTCATTTCTTGTGATGTCTCACGGGGCATTTCTGGTCGGGACGGGATTCGTTCCAAGGGATTCGAATAAAGAACCAACTCTTTTTCTTTACTATAGTGGTCTCGATAACGGGTACCGGTTCTCAAAAAGGGATTTGAGTCCGAGGACTCTGTTCTTTTCTTATCGAACAACAATTCGAGTATCCTCCCTATTTGTGCCACTGCTTAATAACTGTTTAATAAATACACTTTTAGTTGTGATTTCACTCTCTGCATGATCGTTTAAAAGTAGCATATATTAATGCAGTATGAAGAAGAATGTTTTAATGTAGACACATAGAATCATCATACTTCTGTGATTATATACATGCATCAAGTGTTCATTCAAGGCTAAGGCAAAATATCCACATATATATCTTGTATCGCGATATGGCCTAAACATATCTAGATATTAATAAAAGGCCATATCGCCCAGCCTGAGTTACAATGTTTTAGGAATAAAGTTGTATTTTAGGTGGAAATACTTTATACAAATGTACTGTAAAAGCAACACTTGATATTTCTGCCTTACATTCATAAGGTTTATATCATTCATTGTTTTAATTGACGACATAAAATGTTCTTCTTATAGTAGTTATTCTTGGCTTAATTACATTTTTATTTGTTTGGTGTTTCTAGTCCTCCATATTTTCTTTCCTTTTGTATTTATATGGTTATATTTAAGATGATATGACAATATTACATGTTTTTGTCTTGCAGATGGATCCTGGACAGGATTTACTTCTGGCTGCTCTTAGCGAGAGCGGCATTTGCCCGAATGATATTGGACTGTTTGACCTGGACTCTCAGGATGTGGCACAGCCCTCCACCGCCCAGCAAGTAAGTCCTGCTTTAAAGACTTGTTCTTTGCCTTAATGGCCGGATCATCCACAACACCTCTGCACAAATATTACTGTGGAACCCGCTCATGAAGTCGCATGTTATTACTAAAAGTGCCCACTTAAGTTGACAAAAAATGTAATCTATATGGACAAGAAGTGCAGTTAGGTCTTATGGCCATTACGTGCCAGCTTGCACAATTTTCACATAAAAAAAAAAAAAGAGTAGTTATTTTGTTTCTGCCATATTACTTTGTTTATAATACTTGTGTTGCTTTCATATGCACATTATATTTTCTACTTGAGGTACATACATACATTTTGAATGTTGTGTTTTTTTGACTGTGATCCTGTGTGTCTGTAAATGTGTGTGTTTGTGAAAATGTTTGTGTACATGTGTGTGCGCGACATCATGTTCCACTGCGCGAAAATCAAGCTCGTCACTACGAAATTGATGTTCAATCAGCGTTGTGCCACGTCTCCTCACTCAGCCCAGGAGAACAAAATAAAGAAATGCGACTATAACGCTAGCATAGAAGTTGAAAGACAACATTTAAAAGATGCAGCGACTTTAGTTTCACTATCTGCTGCAGCTCACCGGTAATCCTGCCCTGATTGCGGACTTGCAGGCACCCATAGGAGTCTTTATTGGTCCCGACTGGGAGAGTCAACACACCCATTAATTTAATCAGAAAAAGGCATTTTTATATCTAATTATTTTTCAGTCAGACGTTTTGTTTGTGTCTGGAAATATTCAACTCCTCTAAAATAACGTATAACGTATTTTCCGCACCATAAGCCACACCTAAAAACCACAATTTTTCCCAAACGCAGACAGTGCGGCTAATAACCCGGTGCGCCTTATATATGGATTAATATTAATATTTATTTTCATAAAGTTTAGGTCTCGCAACTACGGTAAACAGCCGCCATCTTTTTTCCCCGTAAAAGAGGAAGCGCTTCTTCTTCTACGGTAAGCAACCGCCCCCATAGAAGAGGAAGCGCTTCTTCTATTGTAAGCAACCGCCAAGGTGAGCATCCGCCCCCGTAGAAGAAGAAGCGCGCGGATATTACGTTTCATTTCATTTGTGTGTTTCTGTAAAGACCACAAAATGTCTCCTACTAAGAGACACGCGTACAAGGTTCCACTGACTTTTGATATTCATGTGAACCGCACTGTGGATACAATGGGAGCACGTACGGTGAATATTCGCACCACAGGGAATGAGAAGTCGTCCTACTGTGGTTCTAGCCATGCTAATGGCCAGAAACTTCCACCCACGGTGATATTCAAAAGGAAGACCTTGCCAAAAGAGAACTTTCCAACCGGCGTCATCATAAAAGCTACCTCGAAGGGATGGATGGGTGAAGAAAAGATGAGCGAGTGGTTGATAGACGTTTACGCGAAGAGACCGGGTGACTTTTTTCACGCAGCGCCGTTCATGTTGATCTACGACTGCATGCGCGTCCACATCCCTAATGGTGTCAAAAAACAAGTGAAGCACACCGAAGAAGAAGAATTCGAGGGATTTGTGGATGAGTAATAACTTCAGAAAGTAAGCTTTAAATGTTTATTTTGTGTGTTGTGGGACATTAACGTTCGAGCAACGTTGAGTTATTGATGTTGCTATTGCTCTGCACTATTTTGAGTGTTACTATTTTTGTGATTGCACATTTGCACATTACATTTTGGGAGTGAACAGAGTTGTTAGAACGCTAGTTTGTAATATATTATTAAAGTTTGACTGACCTATCTGACTGTTTTTTTGACATTCCCTTTAGCGTAGCGTAGGTGCGGCTAATAACACGGGGCGGCTAATAGGTAAACAAAGTTTTGAAATATGCCATTCATTGAAGGTGCGGCTTACAACACGGGGCGGGGCGCCTTATGGTGCGGAAAATACAGTACTAAAAACTCCGCAGACAGTTTTTGTTGAAATAATTTTTGAGTTACGTTTTGTTCCTGAAATAATCATTAAACTTGTTTTTATGTGTTAATACACATTATTTTACAGTGCCTCAAATTTAAACTGCACTTTAATGTAATTGTATTCAATATATGCTACAGTATGAGTTTTTAAAAAAACACCACAATCTGTGTCACCACTTGCCATTTGCCAACGCACTGGTGACAAGCACTGATGTGTACAAGTAATTAAAGAATACAAATTATAATTTACCATTTGAAATTGTTAAGGAAATGGTCACTTGAAGTAAAAGTCTTGTAGTATTCAGTCCACCACTGATACTTTGTTTACTGCAGAATGCACTTTTTGATGACAAAAACAAAAGAACTTTGAGAGGGAAAAAAGTTGTCCTTACTCCCACAAAATGTACTGAAAAATAAGCAAAACCGTGGCCCTAAAACCAGGTACGAACCAAAAGGGGTAATAACTTGTCAAGTTACGCAAAGTTCACACAGAGGCTTCAAAATAAAAGTAAGGCAGTGTTAATCTGGATTCTACTACAGCAACTAACAAATTGTGCCAATTTGTCTAAAAAGCTCGTCAACAAACGGAAGAAAAAATTGTCACATTTAATGAAGCTTTTTGTCAGATGTAAAAGTAGAATATGCTCAAACGGAGGTGAAAAACATGGCAGGAAGTGCCATAGGTTAAAATACCATATTTTTCGGACTATAAGGCGCACTTAAAATCCTTCCTTTTTTAAAAAAAAATAAAAATTGACAAAGCGCCTTATAACCCTGTGCGCCTAATGTACGGAATAATTCTGGTTGTACTTGCCGACCTCAAAGCAATTTTATTTGGTACATGGTGTTATAATAAGTGTGACCAGTAGATGGCAGTCACACATAAGAGATACATGTAGACTGCAATATGACGCCAGCAAACACCAAAACTTTAAATGTTCCTTTGAAAATAAAGAACAGTATACACGGCACTCAAAAATCTGTCTAAAATGTTTTAGTACGACTTTGAAGCCGCACCGCTTGATGGATTGTCGACCCATTACAGCAACCGTAGTCAGAGATGAAAGTATTACTATGGTGTGTGTATAAGGACTGCAAAATGGCACCCATTAGCAGACATATCTGGCGTTTTGTTTAACAATATTATGCGAAACCAAGTTTTCTTACCTTCTGGTACCTGCTGATGTGTATTTGGGATCTGCATAAGTCCTGAAAATGTGCACAGTCCTGTAGTCCGTGCTGATGCCTTAGTGGATAATCTTCTTTTTCTCTATCTTCTTGTTACGTGACATTCATCCTCCACTGTTGTCATTTCTAATATAAAGTAGCATAAAGTTCTAACTTATATCTCGCTATGGAAATGCTAAAAACTACCGGTGGAGTGAGTTTGACATTATTCACCCAAGGAACTTTAGTTAATATTTCCGGCGTTGTTGTTGCACTAGTGAACCACGGATGAGGAGACGCTGTTCCGTTATTGATTGAAGTAAAGTCTGGAATGTCATTAAAACAGTTAGCTCCATCTTTTGACACGTCTTCCACTCTCGTCCTTGCACGCTACACCGCTACAACAAAGATGATGGGGAGAAGACGCTGTCGAAGGTGTGCCGCGTAAATAAGACCGCCCACAAAACGGCGCATCCTGAAGCAACTGTCAGAAAGATGATGTGTAAAACATCATCTATGCAACATTTTGACCAAAGAACCACATCACATGTTATGTAGACCAGTGGTCCCAAACCTTTTTTGCACCACGGACCAGTATAATGTAGGCATTATTTTCAGGGTCCGGATTTTCCACTTGCAAAATAAGTGCATGAAAAATACAACTCACGATAACGCTGAATTAGTGGGAGCCCTGGGCTTGTTTCTTTGCAAAGAGGCACAGATGGAAATCAGCCTTTGGCTACAATCTATGTCACATTTATTTTCTATATGTTCATTAATGTATCATGTCACAAAGTTATAACAAGTATAACAAATGGCAATTTACTTTGAAGAGTTTTATTGTACATCTATAAACAAGCTTATTGGTGTGTCTGGTGCAGGGGTCGGCAACCCAAAATGTTGAAAGAGCCATATTGGGACCAAAAATAAATTTTAAAAATCTGTCTGGAGCTGCAAAAAATGTAAAGCCTGATATAAGTGTTATAGTGAAGGCAACACATGATGTAAGTGTCTATATTAGCTACAGTATATTAGACTACTGTCAAAATGAGTGTGCCGCAGGCTGATGCAAATCTTTGATAGAAATGTTGAAATGTAATATTTATTCTACACATTTATACAACATTGGAAAACATTACTAAAACGGCTTTTTGAGGGTGTGATAACTCCTGGAAATTACTGGCTTAGAATGGCCAAAGGTAAAGATGTGTGTGTTCAAGTTGAAGGAAAATGAAACCACAAATAAAATGAGCTCAAATATACCTAAAATACGAGGCACAATGATGCATTATGTACATACAGCTAGCATAAATAGCATGTTAGCATCGATTAGCTTGCCATCATGCAGTGACCAAATATGTCTGATTAGCACTCCACACAAGTCAATAACATCAACAAAGCTCACATTGTGGATTCACGCACAGAATAAGACGTTTGATGGCCAAATAGAGACAAATAAGGAGTGGCATAAAACATGTCTTTCTGTGGCAGCGTCAAGGAAAGTTGTACATGTAAACAAACTACGGTGCGTTCAAGGACTTCCGAAATCAGGACAAAATGGAACGTGCCAAATACTCTCATCAGAGAATCATGTTTAATGTAAATAGTGGGATTTCTAACAATTAGGAAGGTTTGTGTCATGTTTGTCCTCCTACAGAAACCATATTAAAACAATTTTGTTTTTTTGTCCCTTATCTTTTACCGTTTTCAGAAATTTTTGAAAAAGTTCCAGGGAGCCACTAGGGCGGCGCGAAAGAGCTGCTTGTGGCTCGAAAGCCACATGCGTTGCCGACCCCTGGTCTAGTGGGACAGGCGAAAGTTAAGTCGGAGAAAAATGCAGTCGTTTAAAAATTAATGAATGTTTCTCTGCGGCCCGGTAGCAAATGTGTCACCGACCGGTGGTTGGAGACAACTGATGTAGACCCCAAGAAAGTCTTTTCCATCTAGAAAAAAAAAATTACCCCTTTTAATGTGCCTTATAATTAGGGTTGGGTATCGTTTGAATTCGAACAATTCCGATTCAGATTCTTTGTTTCGATTCCGATTCCTGACGATTCTCGATTCCGATTCTTTTAAGAGGCAGGGTCAAAAAAAAAGTTTAGGATATTTTATATGAGCTAGCTAACCTACAGTCTTTGTGAATGAAATAGTCTGACATTCTCCATCAATTTTAATTCCATTAACTTTTTATGAACTTTACTATAAATTCCTCACAGGGCTGTTTTCAACTAGAATATAAATATCAAATCTATGAACTTGAATATAAATATTATAAATTATGAATACATTTTCCCAGGGGTACACTTTCCTCAAGAGAGCTTTATTTTTGAAAACCTCATGAAAACACATTTACACACAAGTGTATGATGCTGCAGGAAACCTCATGAAAACACATTTACACACACAAGTGTATGATGCTGCAGGTACTTAAAAATGTTACCGTGCTCCCACTGATGGGCTAACCTGGTGCAGAAAAGCAAATAAACAATAAGAAACAACTTGCAAAACCCAGTCCAGATTAGCAGCAGGTACAGTATGAAATCAGAGATGGTTTTTGTTTAGGAAAATGACCATATTCGCCTTCTCAGGCAGGATGCGTGAGCGTTCTGGACAGATAGTGTCTCCTACTGTGGAAAATACACGTTCGCTGCGTGTGGAAGAAGCTTGAACGCATAAATAGGAGAAAGCGAGATATGACAGCAAAGGATAAGTCTTTTGTTGGTTCCACCGGACCACCACCATGCAGCAGGGTCGTCAGACATAAGTATCGGTGGAACGTCCTGGTACATATGCAGCTCTCTCTCCACTCGTTTCTTGATGGACATGGAGCTCTGTTTCGCGGTTATTTCATTTTTTTTTGTAAAGTAAAGCCACGCTTTCGACCGCCGACGCCCGCTATCCATGCTTGAGCTTGACTGACTCGCTCGGCTATGCTAACACTTCCGGCGGTGGGCGCTTCTTCGTTGGTGTCCGGGGCTTCTTCTTCCGGTTCGGCGGACATATTTTTTTCCGGTCGGCGGACTGGTATCGAAAATAGGAATCGGAATTTAAACTTTTGAACGATTCCGGGAGAATCCGAAAGTTAGTCCCGGTTCCAATCGATACTCAATACCCAACCCTACTTATAATCTGGTGCGCCTTTTGTATGAAAAAGACCGGAATAGACCTGCTCTGCACCTTATAGTCCAGAAAATACGGTGTGCTTTCTCATCAATTCTTTGTCTGGAAAAAGTCCCAAGAAAAGGCAAGCGTTGGCTAGTTTGAATTGCTGGCCAGCCAGTCCAACAGGTTCCACAATGGAGCTCACTCTTGATGACGCTTGTCATAGAGGCATTTATTCAACCATTTGATCTTGTACCTGATGTCCTGTCTGGCAGCTGCTCATTGACCCTCCGCTTGTCTTGCAGTCCATCTCAATCAACGCCCTGGATGTCGGCTTGGGGGCCGAGTCCGGGGATCACGTCCGAACTCAGTCTGCGTCTCCAGTCCCCATCGTGACTGTCAGGGTGAGATTCGACACCACTTCATTCAAATCCAACCTTTTTTTTTTTGCGTTTGTGTTGAAATGGACTCTTGTGTGGTGGTGTCGAGCAGCAGCACAAACCTCAGCCATCGACCACCACCTTTGTCTTAAATCAGCTCAATCAGCTGCCGTCGCTGGGAGCCTCCGCGACCAAGCCGTCGGCCGCCAACCCCGTCAAACACACCATAACCGTCACCAAGGTGGTCCACGTCGCCAACACGGCCCTGCGCGGCTCCTCCGCGGGCAACCCTCCCTCAGTGTCCACAGCCGTGCCTTCCAACCACGACCAGGTGAGAACGCCGCAAGTATGCAATGGCGTCGCACACCTTGACACACACACACACACTCTCCTGTGCACAGATCCAGCTGAAAGACCTCCTCAGGACGGGCAGCGTGAAGAGCTCGGGCCTTAAGGGCAACAGTCTGGTGGAGCTCATGAAGCTAAAGCCGCCGCCTGACATCGCCACCCCTGTAGCGACCGCCACCGGGCCCAGTAGGTTTCCAGCAGTTTCTCACCATTTTAGTCTGAGTAAAAACGAGCATCCATGTTGGAATTTAGTCATTTTACTGAGCACACGCCATATTGAGTCTGTAGCTTTGATGCTAGCTCATTAGCATTGTATTAGACAGAGAGCATGTTTCCATGAAGCGCAAACAGCATGATCAAACTTACAGCTCCCACGTCTGCTGGCTGCATTTTTTGGTGTGTAGCAAAGCCTGCTTTTTTTCTTTTCTTTTTTTTTACAAAGCGATGGCCGCGTACATGGGGCGGACTCATCTAGCTAGCGCCGGGACAGAAGTG
>NC_084738.1:80760761-80830761 GCF_033978785.1 Entelurus aequoreus | reverse complement strand
CAGTATGCTGTTTTTTTCCCCAATAAAATACTGGAAAGGATAGAAATGTGGTTTCTCTTTTATCCGATTATTAATCAAATTAATCGACAGATTAATCGATTATCAAATAAGTTGTTAGTTGCAGCCCTAATATATACATACACACACATACATACATATGTATACATATACATACATACATACATACATATACACATATATGGAGTGATATATATATATATATATATATATGTTTATATATATATTTTTTCTGATTATTATTATTATTAATGTATTTCTTTTTTTGTTTATTTAACTGATGTATTTGTAGACACTACTTTGGTTTTTTTGCTGTTTCTTTCTTTTTTTGGGAGGGGTGGGTGGTATGGTCGGGATATAAACAAAAAATATTTGGACATTTATAGCCGACAACAGATATATGATGTAATGGATAGGAATGTCTGATGCTGGATGTCAATAAAAAGAAAATGAAAAAAAACAAAAACAGTTACAACTAAATTGCATGTCACAATCAAACCGCTGATGCGATTAGTACAATACTTACCGTATTAACACTTATTAGGGCGCAACAAAAGACTAGCTCGAGCAAAGACTAACCTGACTAGCCAACACACTATAAATGTATACACTACTGCCATCTAGCGTCTTGGACTTGCAGCTGTTACTGCAACTTATTGTCATACTTTAAGATTAGATTAAGATTAAAGTACCAATGATTGCTCCCCAAGGGGATGGGACAAATGCAGAGGACAAATTTCACCACATCTAGTGTGTGTGTGAAGAAAATGAGTGTTAAAAAGCAAGCTTTGACAACTGGGCTAAAGTTATCATAATCAGTTCATTTTTACTGTTACTTTTTGGAGTATTGAGCAATACTTTTGACAACCCTAGTACGTTTTAGGGCTGCACAAGTATTCAAATTTTAATCGTGATCACGATTTTGGCAGCTACTCGGCGATGTTGACATTTTAAAAAAACAGGCTACGCTGCATTTCAAACCAAGCACGTTCGCAGCCTACCGTTAGCCAACCACCAGGGGGCGACCGATAGACAGTGAGAGCAAGTAAGAGTTAATGACAACAGAGGGTGAAGGTAGATCCGCTAATAGCTCCCGCAAATATTAGGAAAAGAAATGCATTTTTACATCAGTGCTCTCGCCTCTGTTACCCACAGGGTGCTAACAGGCACGCATTGTAACTCTGAAACACTGCCGCACACCTCGCCGTTTCCCGAAAACGAATAAATGCTCTCGCGCGGATGAACCAACAACAAACGCCACAATGAGTTGCACGATAAAGCTGAGTTGGATTTCACTTCCAAACAAATTGTCGAGTTGTGGAGACACGTTGAGCATTAACAACGCTTCCCTTCTTTTCTCTAGCGCCAAACTCTCAAAAACTTGCCAAGACGACAGATGTAATAAAGTTTTATTTGGCCAAAGACATATCTCATATACATACTGTAAGCTAGGGCTGGGCCATATGGCAAAAAAAAAAGATCACAATTAATTTTTTCATATCATCCGATCTTGATTAATATGATTTTTTTATTAAATGCATCATGTCCCGTGCAGGATTATAGCGAGCATTGTTGCATCCTTACTGTTCACTACTGCAGTATCTTGTAACAGACAATTTCTGCCATGTTTGATTGAGCTAATATATGCTAACAGCCGACTACTGTCATTTTGTCCATATATGTAATTGTGTTTACCAGAGGTGCAACAGTACAGGTAACCCACACTACGGTCTGTACCGTATTTTTCGGAGTATAAGTCGCTCCGGAGTATAAGTCGCACCGGCCGAAAATGCATAATAAAGAAGGAAAAAAACATATAAGTCGCACTTGAGTATGAGTCGCATTTTTTGGGAAAATGTATTTGATAAAAGCCAACACCAAGAATAGACATTTGAAAGGCAATTTAAAATAAATAAAGAATAGTGAACAACAGGCTGAATAAGTGTACGTTATATGAGGCATAAATAACCAACTGAGAACGTGCCTGGTATGTTAACGTAACATATTATGGTAAGAGTCATTCAAATAACTATAACATATAGAACATGCTATACGTTTACCAAACAATCTGTCACTCCTAATCGCTAAATCCCATGAAATCTTATACGTCTAGTCTCTAACGTGAATGAGCTAAATAATATTATTTGATATTTTACGCTAATGTGTTTATAATTTCACACACAAGTCGCTCCTGAGTATTAGTCGCACCCCCGGCCAAACTAAGAAAAAAACTGCGACTTAATGTCCGAAAAATACGGTACTTGGTTTTAGGGCCACGGTTTTGCCTCTTTTTGATACGTTTTGTGGGGGTAATGAGAACCACTATTCTTCCTCTCAAAGTTAGTTAGTTTGTTTGCTTATCACAAACATTCTTCAGTAAACAAAGTATCCGTGGTTTACCGAATACTATAATATAGGGCTGGGCGATATGGCCTTTTATTAATATCTCGGTATTTTTAGGCCATGTCACGATACACGATATATGTCTCGATATTTTTGCCTTAGCCTTGAATGAACACTTGATGCATATAATCACAGCAGTATGATGATTCTATGTGTCTACATTAAAACATTCTTCTTCATACTGCATTAATATATGCTACTTTTAAACTTTCATGCAGAGAGGGGAAATCACAACTAAAAGTGTATTAAACAGTTATTAAGCAGTGGCACAAACATTCATGTCATTTCAAAACAGAAAGTGCAAGATTGTCAGAGACATTTTAAAACAAGCTATGAGTGCACTTCTGTGCATGATGTCACTAAGATGACATATCAAAACAACACTCAATTAAAGTGCACTTTTTGTACAGAACGCCACTACAATAGTTTAAAACAAATAAATTGCACTTTTGTGCATGATGTCACACAAGAGATTTCAATAAGTGTCAAATAAAAATGAGCTGCATAATAGGATATCAAATAGTGTATGTCCTTCACTATGTGGTAGGTTCCTGCGGACGTTATCTCCTTCTGTTTTTGACTATTTGTTTCATACGGTGTTGATCTGGAAATGGAAGACGCCAGCCTCAATTGGGTCAGTGCTGGTTGCTTCCGCATTTTGTTGGTGTGGCACCGGCCGAGATGTTGACATGCAGAGTTTCAAGCACTCCTTATTCTCTAGCGGGTGACTTTTCAAATGATGCTACAAATTAGTAATGCTGCTACTTTTTGTAGCAACGCTTTTGCCGCATACTTGACATATTACGGATTACGGTTGTCTGTTCAGCATCTTCCCGCTTGAAGCCAAACCACCACGGGACGATGGACCCTGTGCTGTTTTTCTTGGGAATTAATTCTTCTTCCTCCATTTGTTACCAGATTCGCACCTTCTCTCTCTCTCGTATTAACACTCACACCGCTCAGCTTGCACCACAGCTAATGTTACCCATGCCACTACCTCTCTGCTCGGCGAGGGCGTATGACGTTGCACGCGCGACAGTATGTAAGAAGGTGCGCTTGTTTTATGTCTCTGTGAGAAGGAGAGACAAGAAAGAGTTAGAAAAGCCTGTAGTGTGATGCCCTCAGCTAAAAGCAACTGCGTGAGAACGTATTCTGGAATACTCAGGAAATAGTAATTTTCTACATCGCACAGAGACAAACCCACGATATATCGAGTATATTTGATATATCGCCCAGCCCTACTATAATAATTTTAAATAACTGTGATGATTATTTTGGCCATAATGGTTTTGGCTTAGTCCTGTCAACGTATCAGTCGTGTGACTCCTCATCTCTTTTCAGTTCAAATACGGCAAAATCTCCTCCAAACACAACGGCAGCGTGAAAAAGGGCGTCATCTTCGCCACCTACTCTTCGTTGATCGGAGAGAGCCAGTCGGGAGGGAAGTACAAGACCAGGTTTGAGCAGCTGCTGCACTGGTGCGGGGAGGACTTTGACGGCGCTGTATCCTTTCATAAAGATCCTTCTTAGTTTATCCACAGTTTTTCTCCCGTACGAAATGTTTCCTTGACTCCAACCGCCTCAGATTGTCTACGATGAATGCCACAAAGCTAAGAATGTGTGTCCCATTGGATCATCCAAACCCACGAAAACCGGGCTGGCGGTGTTGGAGCTGCAGAACAAACTACCCAAGGCTCGCGTGGTGTACGCCAGTGCGACAGGTTGGTGGAAGAAAACGAGTTCTGTCTGGTCATCAGGCTGAGTTTGCTGCACATGCTCCAACCAGGTGCCTCTGAACCAAGAAACATGGCGTACATGAACCGCTTGGGCATCTGGGGACACAAAACGCCCTTCAGGGAGTTTGGCAACTTTATCCAAGCCGTGGAGCGCAGGTGAGAACGTTGAAGGTTCCAGCAGGTTTGGAAGAGAGCTTAAACCAAGTGACTTCCAGGGGAGTGGGCGCCATGGAGATTGTGGCCATGGACATGAAGCTGAGGGGAATGTACATCGCAAGGCAGCTGAGTTTCACAGGCGTGACGTTCAAGATTGAGGAGGTTCCCCTGACTCAGCACTACATCAACATGTACAACAAGTCCGTCAGGCTGGTGAGTGCACCCTCCAGCTGCCCAACATGTTCCTGCCTGTCCTCGCTTCAACCTCACTTCTTGGCAAACAGTGGGTGAGCGCACGCGAGAAGTTCCAGCAGGCCGCCAACCTGATGGACGCCGAGCAGCGCATGAAGAAGTCCATGTGGGGCCAGTTCTGGTCGGCCCACCAGAGGTTCTTCAAGTACCTCTGCATCGCCTCCAAGGTCCGCAGGGTGGTCCAGCTGGCCCGAGAGGAAGTGCAGAACGGGAAGGTGAGACCCGAAAAGGCTTTCAGTTAAAACACTACAAAATGATTCTCACTCTTCCTGGAACAAGATGTCGCTGACGTGTTGCTCCCCCGCAGTGCGTGGTGATTGGCCTGCAGTCCACCGGAGAAGCAAGAACCCTGGAGGCATTGGAGGAAGGAGGCGGAGAGCTTAATGACTTTGTGTCAACCGCAAAGTAGGAAGAAATGTTTTGTACAGTACATGACGCACCTTTTCCTCATTCAATGTGTGTTCTTTATTTTCATGACTATTTACATTGTAGATTGTCACATCAAAACTATGAATGAACACATGTGGAGTTATGTCATAGAAATAACTGAAAACATGTTTTATATACGAGTTTCTTCAAAATAGCCACCCTTTGCTCTGATTACTGCTTTGCACACTCTTGGCATTCTCTCAATGAGCCTCAAGAGGTAGTCACCTGAAATGGTTTTCACTTCACAGAAGTGCTTGAAACGATTCATGTGACATAGCATTTTGTTGATATTTTATGGTGTATAAATAATTCCCTCAACGCCTTGACTGCGCCTAGAAATTCTGTCCATAAAAGTTATGAACAGAATCGGTGACAAAGGGCAGCCTTGGCGGAGTCCAACCCTCACTGGAAACGTGTCCGACTTACTGCCGGCAATGTGGACCAAGCTCTGACACTGATCGTACAGGGAGCGGACCGCCACAATCAGACAGTCTGATACCCCATACTCTCTGAGCACTCCCCACAGGACTTCCCGAGGGACACGGTCGAATGCCTTCTCCAAGTCCACAAAACCCATGTAGACTGGTTGGGAAAACTCCCATGCACCCTCAAGGACCCTGCCGAGAGTATAGAGCTGGTCCACAGTTCTACGATCAAGACGAAAACCACACTGTTCCTCCTGGATCCGAGGTTCGACTATCCGGCGTAGCCTCCTCTCCAGTACACCTGAGTACCGGGAAGGCAGAGGAGTGTGATCCCACGATAGTTAGAACACACCCTCCGGTTCCCCTTCTTAAAGAGAGGAGCCACCACCCCGGTCTGCCAATCCAGAGGTAACGCCCCCGATGTCCACGCGATGCTGCAGAGTCTTGTCAACCAAGACAGCCCCACAGCATCCAGAGCCTTAAGGAACTCCGGGCAGATCTCATCTAGCCCTCGGGCCTTGCCACCAAGGAGCTTTTTAACTACCTCAGCAACCTCAGCCCCAGAAATAGGAGAGCCCACCACAGATTCCCCAGACACTGCTTCCTCATAGGAAGACGTGTTGGTGGGATTGAGGAAGTATTCCATCCACTGATCCACAACATTCGCAGTCGAGGTCAGCAGAACACCATCCTCACCATACACGGTGTTGACAGTGCACTGCTTCCCCTTCCTGAGGCGGCGGATGGTGGTCCAGAATCGCTGGACCACCATGTGTTGAATAATTCTTACACAAAATATTTCTGCTCAAACTCTTATAGATCTGTCCCGATACAGCGTATACAGTTTGGACACACATTCTCATTCACAACACAACAGATGGTCCCAACCCCATTGATAAAGCAAGAAATTCCACTAATCAACCCTGATAATGCACACCTGTGAAGTGAAAACCATTTCAGGTGACTACCTCTTGAAGTTCATGGAGAGAATGCCAAGAGTGTGCAAAGCAGTAATCTGAGCAACGAGTGGCTATTTTGAAGAAACTAGATTATAAAACATGTTTTCGGTTATTTCACCTTTTTTTGTTAAGTATATAACTCCACATGTGTTCATTCATAGTTTTGATGTGACAATCTACAATGTAAATAGTCATGAAAATAAAGAAAACACATTGAATGAGGAGAAGGTTCGTCAAAAATGTTGGCCTGGACTGTACATAAGAGAAGAATGTGTGCGTTGACTGTCTGCCATGACGGGTGTCATTGCAGAGGTGTGCTGCAGTCTCTGGTGGAGAAGCACTTCCCAGCTCCTGACCGACAGAAACTTTACAGCCTGCTGGGCATCGACCTCTCCACCAAGAAGACGCCGTCTCCCAACGATTCTGCAGCTCAGCTCCAACAGAAGGGGAAGAAAAGAAAAGGTACAGGGAATAAGATCTAAGATAGGGGTGTCCAAACTTTTTCCACTAAGGGCCACACACCGGAAAATCCAATCATTTGATATTTTAATATATAGATTTTTTTTAACCTTTAGGGTTCCTCTGAAGTTTGGTCCCAGGGACTTGGAAGGGTATCAGTCATAACAAATGTTCAAAAACTAAGTCAAAATTCTTATTCTATGCTTGAATCTCTACATGTACCTATTGATGTAGAGATGTTGATTTATTTAAAAGAAAGTTTCATGCCCTTTTGGTCAATACACTTTTTTGTGGTAGTATTTGTATTTGATGTGAAGTACTTCATACCATTGCTTTTAAATTATTATTTTTTGAACAGTGACAGATTTTTAAAAAAAAAATAATAATAATAATCACAAAATTCTTGGGGATCCAAAACGACCCACCACACATAAAAGTGATGAAATTAAGTCACACCTTTTTATTTATTTTTTTTAAATTTTTTGACGATTAAGCCTCTAAATCAGTTTCAGATGTATCCATTTATTATAGTTTTTATAAAAAAAAATCAAAATTAGTCAATAACATAACTGGTTTTAATTCATTATTATTTTTTGAGCAGTGACCGCTTTTAAAAAAAATAAAAACAAAAAATCACCAAAACTCATGGGATCCAAAACGACCCCCGCACATAAAAGTGATGAAATTAAGTCACACCTTTTTATTTAATTTTTTGAAATTTCTTTAAAAAATTTTAAAATTAAGCCTCTAAATCAGTTTCAGATGTATCTATTTGTTATAGTTTAGTTTTTTTAAAAATCAAAATTAGTCAATAACATAACTGGCTTTAATGAATTATTATTTTTTGAGCAGTGACAGCTTTTAAAAAAATAAAAACAAAAAATCACCAAAACTCATGGGATCCAAAACGACCCCCCGCACATAAAAGTGATGAAATTAAGTCACACCTTATTTTATTTTTTTCCAACGATTAAGTCTCAATCAATTTCAGATCTATCCGTTTATTATATATATTTTTTTATCAATCAAAGAGTCAATAACATAACTGATTTTAATTCATCATTATTTTTTGAGCAGTGACGGCTTTAAAAAAAAAAAATCCCACAAATTCTTGGGGATCCAAAACAACCCCCTGCAGATAAGTGATGAAATTAAGTCATACCCTTTATTTTTATTCTATTTCAGATCCATCCGTTTATTATAGGTGGTTTTTTTTCATCAATCAAAAAGGGTCAATAACATAACTGATTTTAATTAATTATTATTTTTTGAGCATGACCGTTTTAAAGTAAAAAACTTAGTTATTTGAGTCAACATTTCGAAAAAAAATGTTTTACCTGTATGTTCTTTTTCCACTTTTTATTTTATTTTTTGTAAAGTATCTTTATAATGTGTCGCGGGCTGTTCAAACACTTTGGAGACCCCTGATCTAAGCTGCCGTGAAATGGTAAATGAAGGTGTGTCTCCTCCCAGGACCGGAGTTAAAGAAGCAGCAGCAGAAGAAGAAGCCTCGCACACATGGCGGCCTGTCGGGCACCAGCTCCGACGAGAGCCAGTCGGAGGAGTCGGATAAAGACTCGGGCAGAGACGACAGCGACGACAGCTTCAAGTCTGTCAGCTCGGCAGACGAGGACGACGACTTCAACCCTTTCAGAGACGAGTCTGATGGCGAGGACGGTGAGGATTGTGAGGAGGAAGGATGCTGGCAATGCGAGGTATTGTACACGACAAACCTTTTTCTCTCCAGATCCCTGGCTTGTCAGAAAGGAGCCCAAGAAGAACAAAGAGAAGAAGAAGAAGAAGAAAAAGAGAAGGAAGAGCATCGACCCGGATTCCATTCAAAGTGCCTTGTTAGCGTCTGGACTAGGCTCCAACCGACCTGCGTTCACCGCGCCTGTGGCGTCGCTGCCTCCCAGCACGCCGTCTACGGGTAAACCGCCAAATATCCTTGACTTGAAGCCGTTGTTATTTTGAGGACAACTCAATTGTGCTCGCTCGCCCATCCAGTCAAGCCGGAGACGGACGACAGCTGCCTGACCAGCCAGGACGCTGTGGAGCACGCGCAGAAGATGAAGAGGGAACTCCTGGACAAGCTGGAGGAACTCGCCGAGGCGCTACCACCCAACACGCTGGACGAGCTCATCGACGAGCTGGGGGGACCGGACAATGTCGCCGAGGTAGAACGGCCCAAACTGCAGTTAAAAGTTAAAAGTAGGGGCGCACGATAGCACGGATCGATACGAGGAATTACGACGTCGCACCTATAACATAAAAAAGAAAAAACTTCAATAAGCGATACAAAATTAAAAATAAAAACGCTCCAAAGAGGTGACACTACCGCTACCACACCTGGGCGAAATACGGCGCTTTATGATTTACACTTTCTACATAATTATTTTAGACCTTTAACATCAAAACTGTTACGATGTGCAGTGCTGTTTTTAAATGACCGTAAGTCTTGAACTATAGAAAAAAAATTAAATGGTTGATATCTGCGTTTTGGGTGTTGTAGGAGTTATTACGGTAATGTACGTCACAGCAGCTCAGACCAGGAACAAAGCAGAGTGGGCGGGGTTTTTTTTTCCAGAGCAGCCAGCCCCAAACGCATGTGTCAGAAACGGATGCAAATTTTTACGTGATATATCATATTGTAGGTGTTTATTACACTTTGCATTCATATTTTGCTGGGTTTGTTTGCATTTTTGTTGTGTTTTGCTTCATTGTAAAAGATACACAACTATGGAGGAGCTGGTCTGAGAAGTAAAAGAGAAGCGACGTTCATCCCATCATCCATTTTTCCACCGCTTGTCCCTTTCGGGGTCGCAGGGGGGTGCTGGAGCCTATCTCAGCTGCATTCGGCGGTAGGCAGGGTACACCCTGGAAAAGTCGCCACCTCATCGCAGGGCCAACACAGATAGACAGACAACATTCACACACTAGTGACCATTTTAGTGTTGCCAGTCAACCTATCCCCAGGTGCATGTCTTTGGAGGTGGGAGGAAACCGGAGTACCAGGAGGGAACCCACGCAGTCACGGGGAGAACATGCAAACTCCAACATTCATAGTTAATATTGTAAATCTCACTTTCTTTATTTTAATGTACATTTTGGGTGTCCCATTCAGTAAAAAACTGCAAAATTCCGTTCCGTTTTTTTGAGGTGGTCTTTCATAACGTTTTTAGAATTCCATCGGACGTTGTGACTTTTGGTATTGGTGTGCCTGGAAAAAAAGGGACCCAAACATACATACAGTACAACTAATATCATATCATTTATACACACATACACCTTGGCCCCCCAGACACATTTTTTTCTCTCAACGTGGCCCCCGAGTCAATATTTGCCCAGCTCTGACCTGTACTGTGCTGTAGGTGGGTTAGGGTTAACAAATCAAGCGCTCCTAACTTGTAGAATGTTCCACACTGCCCCTAAACTAGTGAACTTCACAGTTTAGACAAACATGGCGTTGGTCAGACTTCTCTACTCATCAGAAAACATCCTGTGTGCCGCCCAGATCAGATGCACTGAAAACGCACCTGGTTTCGACGCGTGAAACCCCACTGGCCACCCGCTGGTATCCACACCGAAAAAAGAAGACGCTATCGGTGCCTTTTTGCGGTGCAAAGTGAATGCAACATTCTTTTTACTGATGTACACAGTCTGCTGCTATTTTTCAACTTTATTACAGCAGCCCTCATTGGGTGCAGCACTAGCCCAGATTTGTGTACAGCGAGTGTGGACAACTCGGTTTTAGAGTCGGTCCCACACATGGTGCCCTGTCGTCACGTGAGGGGCTTTTGACCAATCATTCAAGAGAATGTCTGGCCATACTCGCTCTGATTGGTCACAAGGCCTTCACGTGACGACAGGGCACCATGTGTGGGACCAACTCTGAAAGCGAGTCGTCCTTACTCGCTACACGTGGCTCTGTGCTAGTAGCCACAACAATAACACCACCACCACTTTCTCCAGCGAAGTTGCAGTCAGGAACACCCGGAATTTCAAGCATCAAACATTAAAACCCTAGCAAGTCGCTTTTTGCACGTTCTCCATGTTCTGTATTGCTGCAATAATTCTGACAATTTGTTGTAGATTTTATTTATTTTTGAGTGTGTTATTAAATATATATAACCAAATTATTTAAAGTACTAGTTGAATGTCATAACATAAAAAGGCATTGGTATTTTTTTAAAAAACATTTTAAGTACCGTCACCTTTATTAAAGAACCGAAGTGGAGCTAGTATCTGTTAAAATGTAAACAAAACCTGTTCCTAATCAGGACATAATCTTAACTGATATATGGATGTGATGTTAGCTCTACCATAGTAGCCATGTCATATGATTAGGACAAATCTTCAGGTGCACTTTCTCCAATCCACCAATGTGTGGCTCTTTCTTACTTCCAGGTGTGCACAAACTACAGCCAAATTTACATTTACAAAATAATAGATCGGTCTTGAGAAGCATCTATCGCTTTGAAAATAAATGATCGTGCATGCCTAGTTAACAGAAAAGAAAACATTACTTTGTATGCTGAGTTAACAAAAAAGGGGAAAAAATCATGCATGCCAAGTAATTGAAAAGAAAAAAAATATTGTGCATGCCTAGTTAATTAAAAAGAAAAAATATATCATGCATGCCGAGATAATATAAAATAAAACATTGTGCATACTTATTTAATAGAAAAGGGAAACAAATTATGCATGCCTAGTTAATTAAAAAGAAAAACAATAAATACCATGCATGCCTAGTTAATAGAACATATAAACCATTATTGTGCATGCATAGTTAATAGTAAAAAACAATATTGTATGCTTAGTTAATAGAAAAGGGTAAATCGTTCCTGATGTCTCACAATCACTTTCCTGCCTTTTTAGATGACCGGCCGTAAAGGTCGCGTGGTCAGCAACGACGACGGAAGCATAACCTACGAGTCTCGCTCCGAGCTGGACGTCCCCGTGGAGATCCTCAACCTGACGGAGAAGCAAAGGTTCATGGACGGGGAGAAGGTAAGATTGCTTGCAGTTTTTTAAAAGGGGAATTTTGCTTATCGGTCACAATCATTATGAGAGACGTGAAGATGGATTTTTTTTTTTAATGCATTCTAAATATTTTAAAAATGTGATCGAAAGTCCGCTCACAATGGAGCTTATGGAAGCTGCTCTATTCTGCCTATAAAACCCTTAAAACATTCAAACACCTCCATTAAGGTTTTATATACACGATGTAAGTATGTGTATATATATATATATATATATATATAATATAATATAATATAGTAACAGGGACATCTATAATATTTACATATTTTGATCATTTAAAGCATACGCGGCACATTAATTTCTTACATGCATCACAAGATTTTCTTTTTTTTCTTTTTTTTCCCTTCATCACTGATTATTACTCAATGCAGACTTTCTGAGAGCCAACAAACATAATAAAACATCACAAGGTCTGCTGTCATTAGGATGCCGACTGCTTGGATGTTCAAATATTCCCATTTAGATGAAGAATGACTAATAACCCTAATAAAAGGGGTGTGGAACCAAGCGTCTTTTCGTGTCGCTATCGCCATTTCCGGGTCCTAATCGACTGTCCAAGTGTACCAATTTGTCGGAATACAGGGTTTAACACATTCATTTATTTGTGGCGGCCCGCCACGAAAGAATTACGTCCGCCACAAAATTAAAAAATGTTTTTTTAAAAATTAAATACAAATTTTATTTTTTATTTTTTACTTTTTGTCCTCTCCAGCTTCTCAGGCAAATCATATAGTTGATGTAGATGCCCATATCGGCTGTTCAGATTTACTTTACAAAAGAGAAGTGTAGGATACTTCTCTTGTTGCCTTATTTGTATTTGACTTTATTAAATGTATTTATATTAGAAACACAACATGTGTGTATAACAAAGGGTGCAAAGTCTGCAGGCAGTAGGAAACACCTGGTTAAGTGTAGGGAGTAAAACTGATGGCAGTCTAAAGTTCAAGATTTTTGGAGCTCTTTGTTCAGTGGATCAGATGTTTGATGAAGCTCTGCGTCTATCTACCACCACTACTGTTTTCTGTTTATTTGTTACTGACAGTGGCAGGACACCTCTGCCTCTGTTTCACTTTATGTTGCTGGTAAATAATATGGTTGTAGTAGTAGGCTAAAGTTAAATTATTTAGTATGCACTAATTAAAGGGGCAGAGCTTTGAGACATTTTAGCTTTTATATTTTATAAGATATATTTTTTGTAAGAACCGCAATTAATAAATATATTTCAGTGAATAACTTATTGTTCAAATCTGTATATAAATATGTACATAAAGTGTTGTAATTATATTGTAAAATGAATGGATGGATGGATGGATGGACGTTTAAAACAAAACTATTATTAATTAGTAAGTATAAATTTTTTGAGCCTTTTTAAAGAAAATCAAATTATTGTAGTAAATTATGCAAATTACTCGATAATGTCATGGTGACCACGCCCATATCCACGCCCCCACCGCCACAGGTATCTTGGCAGTTTATGGGAAACACTGGAATACATCCTCAGCCACCTTTTATCCAGGTGAGCGTCATGATTAGTGATTTGCAATAAATTTCAGGGGCGTGAGGAAAGACCTCACCAGTCGACCATGTTGGAATTGTACACAAGCTTGTGATCACGTTTGTCGAATAACAATATCACTAATATTCGGTTAATATTCAAGTCACGAAATGTAAAAGGAGTATTGTTGGCGCTTTTTGAATGGTTATTTATTGGGTTTTATGGGCAGAATAGAGGACCTCCAATTGGTTCCGCTGTAAGCAGACTTTTATTTATGCTAATTTACAAGTTAGAACACATTTTTTAAAAATCTATCCATCATGTCTTTCATAATGATTGTGAATGATAGGCAAAATTCACCCAAAAAAGGCCAGTTCCCCTTTAATATTCTGTGTTATAATCTCACCTGTTGCGCTTCTCCCCGCCCAGCACATCGCCATCATCTCCGAAGCCGCCAGCTCGGGCATCTCGCTGCAGGCGGACCGGCGGGTGAAGAACCAGCGCCGCAGGGTCCACATGACGCTGGAGCTGCCGTGGAGCGCAGACAGAGCCATTCAGCAGTTTGGTGGGTGCACGTCCGCCCGGCCCCCTCCTCTACCCGCTGCAGCAAATGGAAGTAACGTTTCCTGTCATGTGACGTCACAGGCAGAACTCACAGGTCCAATCAGGTCACGGCGCCGGAGTACGTCTTCCTCATATCGGAGCTCGCCGGAGAGCAGAGATTTGCATCCATTGTGGCAAAAAGATTAGAAAGTCTTGTAAGTGAATGATTTCACCAGATGTTTTTTAACGAGTGGAAGTGAAACTCCCAATGTTTTGTGGCAGGGAGCGCTCACTCACGGCGACAGAAGAGCCACCGAGACACGAGACCTCAGCAGGTTCAACTTCGACAACAAAGTAAGCACAAGTCACTTTTGTCTTCCCGTGCGTGCGTGCCTTTGTGTGTCTAAAGCAGGGGTGTCAAACTCCTTTTCAGTGGGGGCCACATCACCCTCAGAGTTTCCACTTGTAACAGTGAATAATATATACATTGTAAATTGCTTCATTACACAATTATTGTTTATTTTTACGTACACTGTAAGAAAAACATGTGGATTTTAGAGTAAAGTTTAGTAGCTGAAATTTGACCAGAAATTGTACCATGGTTTTTTTACAATGTATCTGTAAATCAGGCCTGGGCAATTATTTTGACTTGGGGGGGCCAAATATAAAGGAAAAAAATGTGTCTGGGGCCGGTATATCTGATTTTTAGGAACACCAATACAAAACCTCACAATAAATAATGTCTGATTGAATGCTAAAAACGTTACGACAGACCGCCTTTTAAAAATGGAATGGAATTTAAAATTTTTTTTACTGAATGATACACCCAGAATGTACATGAAAATAAAGAATGTGGGATTTACAATATTAACTATGAAGGATAAAACACTGAATATTGACAACATATAAACGTCTTGGACTGGACTCTCAAACTAATATGTTAGATCCACTATGGACTGGACTATGGACTGGACTCTCACACTATTATGTTAGATCCACTATGGACTGGACTCTCACACTATTATGTTAGATCCACTATGGACTGGACTCTCAAACTAATATGTTAGATCCACTATGGACTGGACTCTCACACTATTATGTTAGATCCACTATGGACTGGACTCTCACATTATTATGTTAGATCCACTATGGACTGGACTCTCACACTATTATGTTAGATCTTATGTTAGATCCACTATGGACTGGACTCTCACACTATTATGTTAGATCCACTATGGACTGGACTCTCACTATTATGTTAGATCCACTATGGACTGGACTCTCACACTATTATGTTAGATGCACTATGGACTGGACTCTCACACTATTATGTTAGATCTTATGTTAGATCCACTATGGACTGGACTCACACTATTATGTTAGATCCACTATGGACTGGACTCTCACACTATTATGTTAGATCCACTATGGACTGGACTCTCACACTATTATGTTAGATCCACTATGGACTGGACTCTCACTATTATGTTAGATCCACTATGGACTGGACTCTCACACTATTATGTTAGATGCACTATGGACTGGACTCACACTATTATGTTAGATCCACTATGGACTGGACTCTCACACTATTATGTTAGATCCACTATGGACTGGACTCTCACACTATTATGTTAGATCCACTATGGACTAGACTCTCAAGATTATGTTAGATCCACTATGGACTGGACTCTCACACTATTATGTTAGATCCACTATGGACTGGACTCTCACACTATTATGTTAGATCCACTATGGACTGGACTCTCACACTATTATGTTAGATCCACTATGGACTGGACTCTCACACTATTATGTTAGATCCACTATGGACTGGACTCTCACACTATTATGTTAGATCCACTATGGACTGGACTCTCACTATTATGTTAGATCCACTATGGACTGGACTCTCACTATTATGTTAGATCCACTATGGACTGGACTCTCACTATTATGTTAGATCCACTATGGACTGGACTCTCACACTATTATGTTAGATCCACTATGGACTGGACTCTCACTATTATGTTAGATCCACTATGGACTGGACTCTCACTATTATGTTAGATCCACTATGGACTGGACTCTCACTATTATGTTAGATCCACTATGGACTGGACTCTCACACTATTATGTTAGATCCACTATGGACTGGACTCTCACACTATTATGTTAGATCCACTATGGACTGGACTCTCACTATTATGTTAGATCCACTATGGACTGGACTCTCACACTATTATGTTAGATCCACTATGGACTGGACTCTCACTATTATGTTAGATCCACTATGGACTGGACTCTCACACTATTAACTAAATCCACTATGGACTGGACTCTCACACTATTATGTTAGATCCACTATGGACTGGACTCACACTATTATGTTAGATCCACTATGGACTGGACTCACACTATTATGTTAGATCCACTATGGACTGGACTCACACTATTATGTTAGATCCACTATGGACTGGACTCACACTATTATGTTAGATCCACTATGGACTGGACTCACACTATTATGTTAGATCCACTATGGACTGGACTCACACTATTATGTTAGATCCACTATGGACTGGACTCTCACACTATTATGTTAGATCCACTATGGACTGGACTCACACTATTATGTTAGATCCACTATGGACTGGACTCTCACACTATTAACTAGATCCATTGCACCGGTCGCTTGGAGAGGGGGAGTCCCCATATCTGCGGTCCCCTCCAAGGTTGCTCATGGTCATCCAATTGGGTTGAGTTTTTTCTTGCCATGATGTGGGATCTGAGCAGAGGATGTCGTTGTGGCTTGTGCAGCCCTTTGAGACACTCATGACTTAGGGCTATATAAATAAACTTTGATCTATTGGTCACACTTATCATTACACCATGTAAAATTGCTTCGAGGTCAGTAAGCACAACCAGAATTATTCCGTACATTAGACGCACCTGGTTGTAAGGCGCACTGTCGATTTTTGAGAAAAGGAAAGGATTTTAAGTGCGCCTTACAGTCCGAAAAATACGATAAGTTTAAAAAATATATGAAAATGCATACAGTACATGTTTTTTTTTTTTTGTCAAAATAGAAAGTTGACTACATTTAGAAACAAATTTACGGATGGTAATTCCAAGCCTTTGCGGGCCACATTAAATGAGGTGGTGGGCCAGATATTTGAGTTTGACACGTGGTCTAAAGTGTGCCTCGGTCTCGCCACAGTACGGCAGGAACGCGCTGGAAATCGTGATGAAGTCGATAGTGAGGCTGGACACGCCGCTGGTTTCGCCGCCCTCCGACTTTAAAGGAGATTTCTTCAAAGGTAAAACAACATGGCAGAGATTTGCCTGCGTTGAAAAGGTTCTGATGAAGGTTGTGGTGCAGACATTCAGAGGGGCTTGATCGGTGTGGGCCTCATCAACGTGGAGGACCGCTACAACACGCTGTCACTGGACAAAGGTGAGTTCCACATCATTCTTGCTCATTTCAACACTATATTCATCCTCGTTTTTATCTGTCACCACCATAGACTACAACAACATGGGGAAGTTCCTGAACCGCATTCTGGGCATGGAGGTCCACCAGCAGAACGCTCTGTTCCAGTACTTCTCTGACACGCTGGCCGCCGTCATCCAGGAAGCAAAGAGGAACGGAAGATACGATATGGGCATTCTTGGTACCAGGCTTCGCTCGCTTTTTGATTTATTTCAATCTTTTTTTTGTAGCATCACTTCATTTCTGTCCGTTTATTCAGATCTGGGTTCTGGTGACGAGAAGGTGAAGAAGGTGGACTGCAAAAAGTTCCTGACGCCGGGCTACACAACATCTGGACATGTTGAACTCTACACGGTAGGTTCTTGTAGAGTCACCATTCCAATCCATTGTTGGGGGTAACCATTTGATTTGGAATCAATTCTTGATTCAAAACGATTCTCGATTCAAACCTATCCTTTTTTTTTTTAAACTTTGGGTGCCATTTTTATGATTGACTACATTCCTACATAAAATAAACTGCTCTATTGAAATGTATATATTACTGAAAAGAAAAATGGTTTTGTTGAATAAAATTCTACCCACACATTTAGTAAAGTCAAATACAAATAAGGCAACAGGAGAAGTATCAAACACTTATTTTTCCTAAACACATATATAAAGTTCAGGCCATACGTTTGGAGGCACCTTCTCCTCATTCAATGTGTTTTCTTTATTTTCATGACTATTTACATTGTAGATTGTCACATCCAAACTATGAATGAACACATGTGGAGTTATGTACTTATCATAACTGAAAACATCTTTTATATTCTAGTTTCTTCAAAATAGCCACTCTTTGCTCTGATTACTGCTTTGCACACTCTTGGCATTCTCTCCATGAGCTTCAAGCACACTTGTGAAGTGAGGACCATTTCAGGTGACTACCTCTTGAAGCTCATGGAGAGAATGCCAAGAGTGTGCGAAAAAGTAATCAGAGCAAAGGGTGGCTATTTTGAAGAAATTGGAATATAAAACATGTTTTCAGTTATGATAAGTACATAACTCCACATGTGTTCATTCATAGTTTTGATGTGACAATCTACAATAGTCATGAAAATAAAGAAAACGCATTGAATGAGAAGGTGTGTCCAGACTTTTGGCCTGTACTGTATGGCGATACCCGTTGACGTCACACTTGGGAAAATTGTCACAATTGGGGAAAATTACAAACGGCGTATTGTGAGGAAGTATGAACAGTGTTTCCCACACATTCATTTATTTGTGGCGGCCCGCCACGAAAGAATTACGTCCGCCACAAATATATATATATATATAATATATATATATATATATTTATTTATCTTTTTGTCCTGTCCAGCTTCTCAGGCAAATCATATAGTTGATGTAGATGCCCATATAGGCTGTTCAGATTTTACTTTACAAAAGAGAAGTGTAGGATACTTATCTTGTTGCCTTATTTGTATTTGACCACTACAGTTTTCTGTGTATTTGTTACTGACTGTGGCAGGACACCTCTGCCTCTGTTTCACTTTATGTTGCTGGTAAATAATATGGTTGTAGTAGTAGGCTAAAGTTAAATTATTTAGTATGCATTAATTAAAGGGGCAGAGCTTTAAGAGACATTTTAGCTTTTATATTTTATAAGATATATTTTTTGTAAGAACCACAATTAATAAATATGTTTCGGTGAATAACTTATTGTTCAAATCTGTATATAAATATGTACATAAAGTGTTGTAATTATATTGTAAAACGGATGGATTGATGGATGGATGGACGTTTAAAACAAAACTGTTATTATTAATTAGTAAGTATACATTTTTTGAGCCTTTTTAGAGAAAATCATATCATTGTAGTAAATTATGCAAATTACTCTGTCATGGTGACCACGCCCATAGCCACGCCCCCACAGCCACAGGTATCTTGGCAGTTTATGGGAAACACTGATGAAGGAAGCAAATATTGTTTTATAAAAATCTCCACCATGGTTTGAGTTCACATTTTCAGGAATTGTGCAGATCCAAAATACACAAAACAATATGTTGGTTTTGTATAAAGGAAAATCCTTCTTCCTCAAGGTCATAAAACCACTTCTGTCCCGGCGCTAGCTAGATGAGTCCGCCCCAAAAAGCAGGCTTTGCTAAAAAAACAAATTTTCAGTTATTTCACCTTTTTTTGTTAAGTACATAACTCCATGTGTTCCTTCATAGTTTTGATGTGACAATCTACCGTATTTTTCGGAGTATAAGTCGCACCGGCCGAAAATGCACAATAAAGAAGGAAAAAAACATATAAGTTGCACTGGCGTATAAGTCGCATTTTTGGGGGAAATATATTTGATAAAAGCCAACACCAAGAATAGACATTTGAAAGGCAATTTAAAATAAAGAATAGTGAACAACAGGCTGAATAAGTGTACGTTATATGAGGCATAAATAACCAACTGAGAACGTGCCTGGTATGTTAACGTAACATATTATGGTAAGAGTCATTCAAATAACTATAACATATAGAACATGCTATAGCATGTTCTATATGTTATAGTTATTTGAATGTTTACCAAACAATCTGTCACTCCTAATCGCTAAATCCCATGAAATCTTACACGTCTAGTCTCTTACGTGAATGAGCTAAATAATATTATTTGATATTTTACGGTAATGTGTTAATCATTTCACACATAAGTCGCTCCTGAGTATAAGTCGCACCCCCGGCCAATTATGAAAGAAACGGCAACTTATAGTCCGAAAAATACGGTACAATGTAAATAGTCATGAAAATAAAGAAAACACATTGAATGAGAAATTTTCGCCTGTACTGTAGGTCCAGATCAAGATAATTTCCTCATGTAAAGGTATGGGAAGTGTGCCTCCAAAAAATAGAGAAACAGCTGATGTACAGAATCAGGATTTAGGTGTTGATACTGAGTGCTTATTATTGGTGTGTTTGGTCAAAAACTTTGTCATTTTACAATGCCATGTTTTTTTTAAAGCCACGGTCTGTATAGACGAGACAAACTAATGTGCTTCCAGAAGAAGGAATGTGCTAAAGAGTCGCCGTGTTTATCGCCTGGAATGCACAGATTTGATTGGCTGAGTAGTTCCATGTGTGCAGTTGGTCAGGTTCTGCAAAGCATCACGCTTGACGCCAGCATTGCTAAGACGCAGTTTCAAAACTGAGCCTCCAAAGAAAGGTGTTCCCAAACTACATTGAAATCTACATTTGAACAATATATACTAGAAGTTATCCAGTATCA
The DNA here is from genome assembly GCF_033978785.1 of Entelurus aequoreus. NCBI lineage: Eukaryota > Metazoa > Chordata > Actinopteri > Syngnathiformes > Syngnathidae > Entelurus > Entelurus aequoreus. Next base: position 80,810,094 of record NC_084738.1, on the reverse strand, counting down.
GTCTCGAGCTTGAGAAGCAGGAAGTGATCTGTATCGGTACTCGCTGTTGTTCTTGTTTGGTTTTTTTAAACTGAAGTTGGTTTGTTTGCCAGGTGAGTGTGGAGCGAGGGATGTCATGGGAGGAAGCGACTCACGTCTGGGCTGATCAGAACGGGCCAGATGACGGCTTCTATGTGCAGGTGTGTTTACCTTTGCTCACCTGGCAACCTGCACTAGTTTCTAGTCACACGGCACAGTCTCCCAGCATGGAAACACGACTCTGCTATTGGAGCACACGCCTACTGGGGACACGTCGGACATACTTTGTCGCCCTATTTGCTCTCAGACGAGGAACAACAAGAAGACGGCCATCTTGGTCAAAGAGGTCAACACCAAGAAGAGGCTCTTCCTGGTCTACCGGCCCAACACGGGCAGGCAGCTCAAGCTGGAGACGTACAACGACCTCAAGAAGAAGTTGAAGAAGGTTGGTGTCGGAAGCACTTTGGAAGCTTCACGAGGAAGTCTTCTGATTGGTTTGTATTTCTTTTTTCCCTCCTCAGGTCTTGTCGGAAGACGCCAAGCAGCACTGGAATGAGCAGTACACCTCGTCGGCTAAAATCTGCTCTCATGCCTTCTGGTAAGTGGACTTGCTTGTAACATTTCCACGTGCTCAACATGTCCTGATTAGAGATGTCCGATAATATCGGACCTGCCCAATATTATCGGCCGATAAATGCTTTAAAATGTAATATCGGAAATATCTGTTTCAAAAAGTAAAATGTATGACTTTTTAAAACGGCGCTGTGTACACGGACGTAGGGAGAAGTACAGAGCGCCAATAAACCTTAAGGCACTGCCTTTGCGTGCCGGCCCAATCACATAATATCTACGGCTTTTCACACACACACACACACACACACACACAAGTGAATGCAACGCATACTTGGTCAACAGCCATACAGGTCACACTGAGGTTGGCCGTATAAACAACTTTAACACTGTTCCAAATATGCGCCACACTGTGAACCCACACCAAACAAGAATGACAAACACATTTCGGAGAACATCCGCACCGTAACACAACATAAACACAACAGAACAAATACCCAGAACCCATTGCAGCACTAACTCTTCCGGGACGCTACAATATACACCCCCCGCTACCCCCTACTCCAATACCCCGCCCACCTCAACCTCCTCATGCTCTCTCAGGGAGAGCATGTCCCAAATTCCAAGCTGCTGTTTTGAGGCATGTTAAAAAAAATAATGCACTTTGTGACTTCAATAATAAATATGGCAGTGCCATGTTGGCATTTTTTTCCATAACTTCAGTTGATTTATTTTGGAAAACCTTGTTACATTGTTTAATGCATCCAGCGGGGCATCACAACAAAATTAGGCATAATAATGTGTTCATTTTACGACTATGTATTGGTATCGGTTGATATCGGAATTGGTAATTAAGAGTTGGACAATATCGGATATCGGCAAAAAAGCCATTATCGGACATCTCTAGTCCTGATATTTGAACTCTCCTTTTCATTGAGGGATAAATTAAGAATGGAGTATAGTACCGTTTTAGACTTAGACTTCCTTTTATTGTCATTCAAATTTGAACTTTGCAGTACAGATGAGAACGAAATGTCGTTGCATTATCTCATGGTAGTGCAGGATAAAAGAGCAATAAGGTGCAGATATAAATAAGTAGATTACTGTACAGATAAATATATTGCACTTTTGCATATACATCCACATTTATGGATGTATGTCATATTGTCTTTGTCGTTTTTGATTCATTAGCACCGTGATACTATACTAGTACCGGCAGTGTTGGCGTTTTGTGTCTTTTTACGCATTGAAATCAGGACGCACATTTCCATAAGTCTTTAATTTTTAATTTTTTTTATTTTTACCGACCCTGCCTTCTCCGGGTCAAAACTCCACTTTGCTTGTTTTTTTGTTTTTTTTAGCGATTATCGCTTTTCGCCGGTGCTGCGCTCTTATTACGCCGTCACTTGAGGACCGGCACGTCTCTCTCTCTCTCTGGCCAGGAGAGCGAGGACGCACCTGCGCGCTGACAGCGGGAGCAAGCGTGCAGGTGGAGGCAGGCTAGCTATTTGCTTCAAGCTAACCAGCACCCGACCAGACTCCTCCACCTCAAAAAACATAGTTTGCAGGTCAACGAATATGTGCCTTTTGAAGAGTAATGTGCGATGAGGGTTCAAAAGGAGTGTCTTGGGGAAGTGGCTGACAAGTTAGCAAGTGACATCATCACCGTCATTGTTTACTGAAGCAGAGATGCTGACTGTGTGTTATGATGAACGCGCATGCGTCGCCAGGCTCTGATATTTATCGTTAGACTTATCACATTTAATTTTTTATTATCTATAGCAGGGCTGTCAAAAGTGTGGCCCGGAGGCCATTTACGGCCCACTGCTAAAGTTTTAAAGGCTCACGGCACTTTCTAAATATACTATTAAAATAAACAAAAAAATAATTTATTTTTATTTAGCCTTTATTTAACCAGGTAAAATCCCATTGAGATCTTTGATCTCTTTTCCAAGGGAGACCTGGCCAAGAGGGCAGCAGCAAGGTTACATTAAAAACAGTAAACAACACATAAAACATCAAATTTACAACATTAAAACTTGCTCACATGGAGCATACAGCTTTGAACTCATTGAATGTAGCAAGAGTTTGAAGTTGAAGATTCGATTTGTGAAATAAAAAGTTGAATAAAAAAGCTTACAGGTGAAATGTAATTTAGAAAAAGTTGCAATGTTGACTAATAACACAAAGCTGTTTTTTTTCTTTAAAACTGTCATTGCTCAAAACATAATATTGAATCAAAATCAATGTTTTTATGAATGATTGACCTGTACAAGGCTCTGATTACTTCACATCAAATATTCCACTCTGAAAGATATTTTTTGTAGAAGATTTAGCATATTTTGTGTTTACCATAAAAACACAGTTTTCTTTGACAAAAAGGGCAGAAAACAAACAAAAAACATTAAAAAAAAAAAGAATTGACGGTTAGATTTGAAGTTGATGAATGTTTATAACTGAATATGTTTACATATGCATAAAAATGTGTTTTCTTTTGTACTATTTTTTTAATGAATAAACGTTTATGACAATCTTTTTCCAGAACACAATATAGAATGTGAGCTATAACAGGATAATGCATGCATTTATCATTTGTTTTCAAAACGCTTACAAGAAGTGGGACCCCATTTTTATGACTTGATGGGGTCCCCGGTACCCCATTTTGAAAATTCCTAGCGCCAACACTGAGCGTGTATTTTTTCTGTCAAAATGGAAAGATTGACCTAAAATAGTAAGAAAAGTTAGTGTTCTTTATTCACATTATTTCTAGGCTTTCGAGGGCCAAATAAAAAGATGAGTTTGACACCTTTGTGCATGGTTAATGCTGTGATACCGTTCTTCCTGTAGGAGGGGAAACTGCAAAAAGGCCTCCGTGGGGCTTCAGTGCGAGGTGGGCCTCCGCTGTCGGACGTACTACGTCCTGTGCGGCTCGGTGCTCAGCGTGTGGAACGAGCTGGAGGAGGTGCTCACCCCCGTCAGCGGAACCAACGTCAAGGTGCAGATTGTCCGCCTCAGGACCGAAGACGGTCAGAGGATAGTTGGTGAGTGACCATTCACTGAGCTACAGGAAGTGTTAAGATGTCCAAGACAAACCCAAGTTACGACGGGACGAGAGAGGGAAGGGAAGCGTTACGACGGGACGAGAGAGGGAAGGGAAGCGTCCGCCTTCGTTGAGAGCCAGAGAGATACATTTGTTGCGGATATTAAGACAATGTGCGTGTTGACTAAAAAAGCTGTACACGGACTACTCAAAAGTGGTACCTCGGTGTTGAAGTTTAATTGGTTCTGTGACACAGCTCGTAACCCAAAACACTTAAAATAGTCTTGGCCCCTCCAAAAAAATGCCAATTTTAACATGTAACCTGCTGTTAAATATGAACACGCTTCTAGATAAGCAATACTGTATGGAAAACAATACAATGGATTGTAGTACAAACTATATTAGTTCTACAAAGTAATGTAATAATGATGTACGATACCACTGGTTTTCTTTCCCATCCGATACCGAGGAAAATTCAGGATGGTATCAGCGATACCGACCCGATACTTAGTGCAAATTTACCAAATGGGTCTGCTAAAATTTTAAAAGTTGTGTATTTCAAATAACATAGTTATTATTGTTATATAGTATTTTTATATACATTTTTTGATTTTATATGTATTTCAAACTCTGAAATAAAGCAGTGGCGTGAATAACAATATAGCCAAGCTAATGCAACAGAAAAAAGTACATGAAAATAAGGTTTCGAAACATAACAAAAGGAAATACACTACCGTTCAAAAGTTTGGGGTCACATTGAAATGTCCTTATTTTTGAAGGAAAAGCACTGTACTTTTCAATGAAGATAACTTTAACCTAGTCTTAACTTGAAAGAAATACACTCTATACATGGCTAATGTGGTAAATGACTATTCTAGCTGCAAATGTCTGGTTTTTGGTGCAATATCTACATAGGTGTATAGAGGCCCATTTCCAGCAACTATCACTCCAGTGTTCTAATGGTGCAATGTGTTTGCTCATTGGCTCAGAAGGCTAATTGATGATTAGAAAACCCTTGTGCAATCATGTTCACACATCTGAAAACAGTTTAGCTCGTTACAGAAGCTACAAAACTGACCTTCCTTTGAGCAGATTGAGTTTCTGGAGCATCACATTTGTGGGGTCAATTAAACGCTCAAAATGGCCAGAAAAAGAACTTTCATCTGAAACTCGACAGTCTATTCTTGTTCTTAGAAATGAAGGCTATTCCACAAAATTGTTTGGGTGACACCAAACTTTTGAACGGTAGTGTAAGTAATATAAAAAAGCATTAAAATAAATAAGAACTACTATTAGTATAAAAAGTAACATTTCAGTTACAACAAAAGCATTCAACATGGCCCCTTAAAAGTTGACTTACTTTTTTTACACTGTTTCTGTTAATGATACACTTTAAATAACTACAGTATAAAAAGTATCGATATTTAGATTTTAGAATCGATATTAAAGCATAAATATCTAGTATCGGCGGTATTAGTATTTCAGTATCAATCCGCACTAATGTCCGGTATTTAGCAGAGGTATGAATCTTTGGCCACCTAATGATTTGATCCGGTTTGGATTCCCAGTCAATTCTCGATTCAAATCGATTCCTGCAATGTATTATTTGGTAGAATAATTTAAATAATAAAGTAGAAACATTTCCAAAAAAAATTACTGGTTAGAAAAGCTAAAAATGTATGTTCAAAATAAAATATTTTTAAATAGATTTTTTAAAATTATGAATCGATTTAGGATCGGGTTAATGATTTTTTTTGTGAACCCTTAAATCACCTTAGTGACTGGACCTCTACTGCATCTCCATCAAACACCCTATCGGCAGCTTCATCATATTTTCATGGATAAATGCCTGCCGTTTAGATATTTTATTTTAACACCTTTGGCAGGTGTTATTTTAAGCCTTTTATATTCTCATTCACTTCCTTCCCGACTACGGTTAAAAAAAGAAGGCAAGTTCTGCTAGCTATAAGCTAATGCTAGCAAGTAAGACAAATGTTTTTGTTCAGATCTTACGTGGTTCACTGGGATGATCCTAAAGCATAACAATTAGTTTGTATCCCAAAAACCTTATGAGCTGAGGTACTACTGTACAACCAAGTTTAGCTTGGACAGTATTTTCCTTGATAAGATGTCGTGTATTTTCCGGACTTCAGAGTATTTAAGCCACACCCACTAAAGTTTAGAGATAAAAAATTGTTTTCATATATTAAGCCACAGATATATATACGTTGTGAAATGAGTAATTTACACAGAAAGATTTTGTAAATGTTTATTCACATACCTTAATTGTTTCCAAACTGTGTAACACGGCAGTAAAACGGCTGATCAAACAAAACAGAAGTCATGGTCATGGACCCACTAGCTGCGGAACACTCAATAACTCAACGGTGACGGTTTGGTGAATTTGTGGAACTGAAACGATACAAAAATAATGCCGTTGTAAGTTAATAATACTAACACAGACACTTGTAAACGTGTTAGCACATTGGCTAATAACGCTAGCTTCATTACATTATGATAGTACGTACAAATATGCATGAAAACACTCCTACAGACATCACACACGGGACGCTTTAGTAAGTAGGAATTGCTTGAGTTATATTGTATTATATATATAGTATATAATATATATACATATATTATATATTGTATTATATTAACCTACTCAGTGGCCTAGTGGTTAGAGTGTCCGCCCTGTGATGGGTAGGTTGTGAGTTCAAAACCCGGCCGAGTCATACCAAAGACTATAAAAATGGGAGCCATTACCTCCCTGCTCGGCACTCAGCATCAAGGGTTGGAATTGGGGGTTAAATCACCAAAACTGATTCCCGGGCGCGGCCACTGCTGCTGCCCGCTGCTCCCCTCACCTCCCAGGGGGTGGGACAAATGCAGAGGACAGATTTCACCACACCTAGTGTGTGTGTGACTATCATTGGTACTTTAACTTGTAAAACTTCCAAACGTTGCTTGGAGTGATGAAGAATCCTTTCGAGTAGAAATTTTTTCCCTTGCGGATCATTAAAGTTTGTCTAAGTCTAAGACGGAACGGCACTTTTCCTTCTGGTTCAAGGCTTTAAACGGCAGGAAACCCCGTAGGCCAGGCCTGGGCAATTATTTTCGGGGGCCAAATATAGAGAAAAAAATTGTCCGGAGGCCGATATATCTATTTTTAGGAAAACTAATACAAAACCTCACACTAAAGTCTGATTTAATGCTAAAAATGTTATGACCGACCGCCTTAAAAACGGAATGGAATTTTTTTTCTTCTATGAAGGATAAAACCCTGAATATTGAGAGCATATGAACGTCACCCCCCACCCCCTCTCAATCGACAAGGTCCAAAAATGTAACAAACACAGCGAAATATGAACGTGAAGGGTAAAAAAAACAGAAAACATCTACAATCTGATATATGTGATATATCACTAAGCTTTAGAACTTTCTTGTAAAAATCTCCTTCCACGTCTGTCCCTGACACCCACATTTCAGGCTGGCCGCGCTGGAAACACTCTGTGGAAACGCTCCCCACCCACACTGTTTGGTGCCTCGTCTGAGCTGCTGTGACTTACACGACCATAGTAACTAGTAGGGTTGTACGGTATGCGGGTATTAGTATAGTACCGCGAGACTAATGAATCATATTCGGTACCATACCGCCTCTGAAAAGTACCGGTCCGCCACACCCTAAGATTTTTTGTTCAAATAAAGCCAATAATGCAAGTTTTTTTTTGGTCCCCTTTATTTAGAAAAGTATCGAAATAATATTGGTATCAGGACAACACTAGTCACTAAAATATCATGCAAAAGCGCAGATTCCAACCATTGAAATTAGGGATGTCCGATAATGGCTTTTTGCTGATATCCGATATTCCGATATTGTCCAACTCTTAACTACCGATACCGATATCAACCGATACCGATATATATATAGTCGTGGAATTAACACATTATTATGCCTAATTTGGACAACCAGGTATGGTGAAGATAAGGTCCTATTTAAAAAAAATATAAAATAAGATAAATCAATTCAAAACATTTTCTTGAATAAAAAAGAAAGTAAAACAGTTACATAGAAACTAGTAATTAATGAAAATGAGTAAAATTAACTGTTAAAGGTTAGTACTATTAGTGGACCAGCAGCACGCAAAATCATGTGTGCTTACGGACTGTATCCCTTGCAGACTTTATTGATATATATTGATATATAATGTAGGAACCAGAATATTAATAACAGAAAGAAACAACCCTTTTGTGTGAATGAGTGTGAATGGGGGAGGGAGTTTTTTTTGGGTTGGTGCACTAATTGTAAGTGTATCTTGTGTTTTTTATGTTGATTTAATAATAAAAATTTAAAAAACGATACCGATAATAAAAAAAACGATACCGATAATTTCCAATATTGCATTTATCGGCCATCTCTAATTGAAATATGTTGTATAGTTCAAGACTTATGGTAATTTGAAAACATCACTACACATCATATTGTCAGCTACGCTTTCCATTTTAAAGATCTAAAAAAAATATTTCAGAATGTCCGGCGGGCCAGATTGAAAAGCTTAACGGGCCGCATGTGGCCCCCGGGCCTTAATTTGTTTGCCCAGGTCTGCCGTAGACATTCACCCAGCAGCACCTGCAGCAACGTTCCCTCTAAGGTGCGCGCCTGTGCAATTGCGCACTGCTCAAGCGTCCTCTGCGCACGGCAAATCTATGCCACGCACAAAATCAAATTAAAAAATAAGCGCATGACAATTTTCGACACACGGACACGACAGAGAAAACAGTTTTCGTCATCATTGTTCAAATATTGTAACGTCTTTCGAGACGCTTTGAGGACATGAATTCCATCCATCACTTCACTGAGCAAAACTCTTTGTCGGCCATAAACACATCACCAAATCATTAGTTAAAAAAAAAGATATCTAGCAAAAGTGGTCATTTTCTGCAGTACAAACCAGACCAAAAGCAACTTTGTTATATCAACAGCAGCCGCTCGCTCTTTCTCACTTGCGCCAACACATGCACATATGGCACTTAGCCAGTGATGCGTTTACAGACACACAAAAAGTCGGACAACTCCAACACCACACATAAAGTGTCATTCCAAATCGTTACACTATGATTTACCAATCAAATGTGTGCTTATTCTAGTGTCATTTATTGGGAATCTTCATTTATAAATATTAATCATGAAATGCTGTTAGTATATTAAATAAATACTAATAAAAATATATTTTTTACAAACAGGAAGTTGCAGGAATGTACACATGATCCCCTGCTTACATCTCATTGTGCAACATGTGAATGTTTTAATGGGAACTAAATGCAATGTCTGAAAGGGGTACAAACGATTTCCAAAGCAGGACCTCCACCCAGACAAACAATACAAGTACACAGTTCATGGAAAACAATATTTGTTGTTATTGTCATTGTAAGTGGGCCTAAACACTTATATTAGAAAAGGAAATGACTGCTGTCATTTGAGGATAATAATAAGAGAATGTTGTCTGTCTATCTGTGTTGGCCCTGCGATGAGGTGGGGACTTGTCCAATGCAGCTGAGATAGGCTCCAGCGACCCCGAAAGGGACAAGCGGTAGAAAATGGATGGATGGATGGAGATTGAAGTTGTTATTTAGTCAGGTTCTGGACAGGTGTGCTGCTGGTGTAGCCACAGTGTGCACGTCTGATGTTGCTCACATGGGCTCCACTCAATGCTCAGGGAGTTTTTGCGTTTGCTCACACATGAAAAATTAGAGGGAACATTGATCTGCAGTGAGCAAGTTTGCCCAAAAGAGGGCGCCATAGTGTTTGACAACTATTTGCAAAGAAAAAAACCCCAAAATTAGCAGCACCGTAGAGAAAAAAATCAGCGTCTTCCAGAAGTTCCAGCGAGCACTGACACGCCTGAACCCCACAGGACTCATCATCCCGGCCAACTGCGTGTCCCCGCTGATGCACAAGCTGTCCACCTCGGACCAGTTCCAGCAGCTGGCCGTGCAGGAGCAGCAGAAGAGGCAGCAGCTGCACCCGCAGAGTCTCAGTCACACGGCCACCACATAGCGGGCGGGGGAGGGGGCACGCGCCGGCCTCCAGACTGACCTCCGGTCCTGATGGGACCTCGCGCCCCTCCCCGATCACGTGAGGCGCGGCCCAGAGGAACTGATGTGCTTGGTGAGGGGGTTTTTTTGTCCTCTGACATTCAGAGTGGAAGTGTTTGGACTTGTTGCCGCAGTTTGAGCCAAAGCACCAAGTCTGCATTAGAAGCCACACTTCCAATAGTTGAAGGCATGGACAGAATGTTTCCACACTTTGTGCCGACCTTTCTTCAAATGGCGGCCAGGAGTCGGGAATTCTGCATGAAGTGACTCTTTCTGCCGGGCTTCTCAGGTGCAGTGCATGAGTCGTTACTCATCCTCCAAGAACCGTAGTTGACAACACGTCTCCATTTTGTGTCGCAGCACAACCCAAACGTGTATATGCTCATTTTTTTCCCCCCCACGTCAAAAACTAGATTGTTGCATCGCAGCCTGCACCTCCTTCACTGTGCTGACCTCTGGGATGCTTGGACGTACAACAACCTGCAGAATGTTGATGAAAAGACGCTGACCTGTACATGACTTGAGTGCAGCACTCAATAAAGCCCACTTGTACTTCCACTTTGGTCTTTTCATCCCATGTAATCATCTTTTCTGCCGTGCACTGATTTGTGACCAGGCTCTGCAGGGATGGAAGAAAGGTTTCTGCAGGTTCTGGTCGTCCACAGCTTGGTTGCAGATCCGGACCGGTGATGGAGGAATATGTAAAGTACTTCAGTTACCTATTCACATCCTAAATGTTACTCTAGTTGTCCACTACCGTTCAAAAGTTTGGGTTCACATTGAAATGTCCTTATTTTTGAAGGAAAAGCACTGTACTTTTCAATGAAGATAACTTTAAACTAGTCTTAACTTTAAAGAAATACACTCTATACATTGCTAACGTGGTAAATGACTATTCTAGCTGCAAATGTCTGGTTTTTGGTGCAATATCTACATAGGTGTATAGAGGCCCATTTCCAGCAACTATCACTCCAGTGTTCTAATGGCACAATGTGTTTGCTCATTGGCTCAGAAGGCTAATTGATGATTAGAAAACCCTTGTGCAATCATGTTCACACATCTGAAAACAGTTTAGCTCGTTACAGAAGCTACAAGGGCGGTATAGCTCGGTTGGTAGAGTGGCCGTGCCAGCAACTTGAGGGTTCCAGGTTCGATCCCAGCTTCTACCATCCTAGTCACTTCCGTTGTGTCCTTGGGCAAGACACTTTACCCACCTGCTCCCAGTGCCACCCACACTGGTTTAAATGTAACTTAGATATTGGGTTTCACTATGTAAAGCACTTTGAGTCACTAGAGAAAAAGCGCTATATAAATATAATTCACTTCACAAAACTGACCTTCCTTTGAGCAGATTGACTTTCTGGAGCATCACATTTGTTGGGTCAATTAAACGCTCAAAATGGCCAGAAAAAGAGAACTTTCATCTGAAACTCGACAGTCTATTCTTGTTCTTAGAAATGAAGGCTACTCCACAAAATTGTTTGGGTGACCCCAAACTTTTGAACGGTAGTGTAAGTATAAGTGCATTTTATTCCTTATCTGTGTAAGTATACATTTTAATCTTATTGGTGTATTTTGTTTCCTATTGTACAAAACTCAAAAGCAGTGAAGTTGTCACATTGTGTAAATGGTAAATGAAAACAGAATACAATGATTTGCTAATCCTTTTCAACTTGTATTCAATTGAATAGACAATAATTTAACATTCAAACTGGTAAACTGTTATTTTTGCAAATATTAGCTCGTTTGGAATTTGATGCCTGCAACATGTTTCAAAAAAGATGGCACAAGTGGCAAAAAAGACTGATAAAGTGGAGGAATGCTCGTCAAAGACTTATTTGGAACATCCCACAGGTGAACAGGCTGATTGGGAACAGGTGGGTGCCATGATTGGGTGTAAAAGCAGCTTCCATGAAATGCTCAGTCATTCACAAACAAGAACGGGGCGAGGGTCACCACTTTGTCAACAAATGCCTGAGCAAATTGTTTAAGAACAACATTTCTCAACCAGCTATTGCAAGGAATTTAGGGATTTCATCATCTACGCTCTGTAATATCAAAAGATTCAGAGAATCTGGAGAAATCACTGCACGTAAGCCATGATATTACCGGCCTAGGTTCCCTCAGGCGGTACTGCATCAAAAAGCAGCATCAGTGTGTAAAGGATATCACCACATGGGCTCAGGAACACTTCAGAAACCCACTATCAGTAACGACAGTTGGTCGCTACATCTGTGAGTGCAAGTTAAAACTACTATGCAAAGCCAAAACTGCTAACCTTGCGATGACATGGGATGTAGACTTGGCTTTCGTTGCTGTCAAATAAGTGAAAAACACCAAAATAAGCCCAAAATACTACAAAATTACTCACTTTACGGATGACATGGACTTAGACTTCCTTTATTGTAATTCAAGTTTGAACTTTACAGTACAGATGAGAAGGAAATGACGTTGAATTAGCTGGTTGTAGTGCAGGATAGAAGAGCAATAAGGTGCAGAGAGTTTGCAAAAGAATGTATAAATAGATTTACTGTACAGATAAATATATTGCACATGTATGTTATATTGTCTAACTTTTGCCAGTTCATCCGTTTTTAGGGGAATTGAGGGGATTATTATGATGCGTTCAAGAGTCTTGTGGCCTGAGGGAAGAACCTGTTACAGAACCTGGAGGTAGACTCAGCATTCTCAACTCATAAAAGTGTAAGGACAACAAAATAAATGCACAATCACCTTTCAAAGACGTTGGATGAAGACTTAACGTCACTTGCTGTCATGAAAGTACAAAAACACAATAGAACAAAACGGCTGACCTTTCCATGACATGGGATGTAGACTTGGTTGCTGTCAAATAAGTAAAAACAACAAAATAAGACCAAAATACAACAAAATGACTCGCCTTACGGGATGACATGGGATGGAGACTCAGCATTCTTAACTGTCATAAGTGTAAAGACAAAATAAAACCACACTCACCTTTCAAATATGTTAAATGAAGACTTAACGTTATTTACTGTCAATTAAGTGTAAAAGGCAACAAAATAAAACCAAATGACTCGCCTTACGGATGACATGGGATGTAGACTCTGCATTTAACTGTCATAAAAGTGTAAAGACAACAAAATAAAGCCAAATTACTCACCTTACAGATGACATGGGATGTAGACTCTGCATTGTAGCTGTCATAAAAGTGTAAAGACAACAAAATAAAACCAAATTACTCACCTTACGGATGACATGGATGTAGACTCAGCATTTAACTGTCATAAAAGTGTAAAGACAACAAAATAAAACGAAATTACTCACCTTACGGATGACATGGGATGTAGACTAAGCATTCTTAGCTGTCATAAAAGTGTAAAGACAACAGAATAAAACCACACTCACCTTTCAAAGACGTTAAATGAAGACTTAGCGTTATTTGCTGTCAAATAAGTGTAAAAACAACAAAATAAAACTGAAATACTACCAAACTACTCACCTTACGGATGACATGGGATGTAGACTCAGCATTCTTAGCTGTCATAAAAGTGTAAAGACAACAGAATAAAACCACACTCACCTTTCAAAGACGTTAAATGAAGACTTAACGTTATTTGCTGTCAAAAAAGTGTAAAAACAACAAAAAACCAAAACACAACCAAACTACTCACCTTTTGATGACCCAGTGTGGAGGCTCAGCAGTCTTAGCTGTCATAAAAATGTAAAGACAACAAAATAAAAACAAAAATACTCTCCTTTATAAGACATGCGATGTAGACTGTGTTATTGGCTGTCATAAAAGTGTAAAGACAACAAAATAAAACCACTCACTTAACGTTATTTGCTGCCAAAAAAGTGTAAAATAACAAACTAAGCCCAAACTACTCACCTTTTGATGATGCAGTCTGGAGGCTCAGCAGTCTTAACTGTCATAAAATTGTAAAGACAACAAAATAAAACCAAAAATACTCTCCTTTATAAAACATGGGACGTAGACTCTGCATTATTGGCTGTCATAAAAGTGTAAAGACAACAAAATAAAACCACACTCACCTTTTAAAGACATTATTTGCTGTCAAATAAGTGAAAAAACAACAAAATAAGCCCAAACTACTCACTTTTTGATGATGCACTCTGGAGGCTCAGCAGTCTTAACTGTCATAAAATTGTAAAGACAACAAAATAAAACAAATTACTCACCTTTATAAGATGTGGGATGTAGACTCAGCGTTATTGGCTGTCATAAAAGTGTAAAGACAATAAATAAAACCACACTCACATTTTAAAGACGTTATTTGTCAAAAACGTGAAAAAACAACAAAATAAAGCCCAAACTACTCACCTTTTGATGATGCGATGTGGCGGCTCAGCAGTCTTAACTCTCAGAAAAGTGTAAAGACAACAAAATAAAACCACACTCACCTTTTTAAAGACATTATTTGATGTCAAATAAGTGAAAAAACAACAAAATAAGCCCAAACTACTCACCTTTTGATGACGCGGTGTGGCGGCTCAGCAGTCTTAACTCTCATAAAATTGTAAAGACAACAATATAAAACCAATTATACTCTCCTTTATAAGACGTGAGACGTAGACTCAGCGTTACTGGCTGTAAAAAAAAGTGTAAAGACAACAAAATAAAACCACACTCACCTTTTTAAAGACATTATTTGATGTCAAATAAGTGAAAAAACAACAAAATAAGCCCAATCTACTCACCTTTTGATGATGCGGTGTGGCGGCTCAGCAGTCTTAACTGTCATAAAATTGTAAAGACAACAAAATAAAACCAAAGATACTCTCCTTTATAAGACGTGGGACGTAGACTCTGCGTTATTGTCTGTCATAAAAGTGTAAAGACAATCAAATAAAACCACACTCACCTTTTTAAAGATGTTATTTGCTGTCAAATAAGTGAAAAAGCAACAAAATAAGCACAAACTACTCACCTTTTGATGACGTGGTGTGGAGGTTCAGCAGTCTTAACTGTCAAAATTATAAAGACAACAAAATAAAACCAAAAGACTCACCTTTGTAAGACGTGGGATGTAGACTTAGCGTTACTGACTGTCATAAAAGTGTAAAGACAACAAAATAAAACCACACTCACCTTTTTAAAGACATTATTTGATGTCAAATAAGTGAAAAAACAACAAAATAAGCCCGAACTACTCACCTTTTGATGATGCGGTGTGGAGGCTCAGCAGTCTTAACTGTCATAAAATTGTAAAAACAAAATGCAACCAAAAGACTCACCTTTATAAGACGTGGGATGTAGACTGCGTTATTGGCTGTCATAAAAGTGTAAAGACAACAAAATAAAACCACACTGTAACTATTAAAGACTATTTGTTGTCAAAAACGTGAAAAACAACAAAATAAAGCCCAAACTACTCACCTTTTGATGATGCGATTTGGCGGCTCAGCAGTCTTAACTCTCATAAAAGTGTAAAGACAACAAAATAAAACCACACTCACCTTTTTAAAGACATTATTTGATGTCAAATAAGTGAAAAAACAACAAAATAAGCCCAAACTACTCACCTTTTGATGACGCGGTGTGGTGGCTCAGCAGTCTTAACTCTCATAAAATTGTAAAGACAACAAAATAAAACCAATAATACTCTCCTTTATAAGACGTGAGACGTAGACTCAGCGTTACTGGCTGTAAAAAAAAGTGTAAAGACAACAAAATAAAACCACACTCACCTTTTTAAAGACATTTGATGTCAAATAAGTGAAAAAACAACAAAATAAGCCCAAACTGCTCACCTTTTGATGACGTGGTGTGGAGGCTCAGCAGTCTTAACTGTCAAAATTGTAAAGACAACAAAATAAAACCAAAAGACTCACCTTTGTAAGACGTGGGATGTAGACTTAGCGTTACTGACTGTCATAAAAGTGTAAAGACAACAAAATAAAACCACACTCACCTTTTTAAAGACATTATTTGATGTCAAATAAGTGAAAAAACAACAAAATAAGCCCAAACTACTCACCTTTTGATGATGCGGTGTGGAGGCTCAGCAGTCTTAACTCTCATAAAAGTGTAATGCCAACAAAATAAAACCAAAAATACTCTCCTTTAAAGACATGGGACGTAGACTCGGCATTATTGGCTGTCATAAAAGTGTAAAGACAACAAAATAAAACCACACTCACCTTTTAAAGACATTATTTGCTGTCAAATAAGTGAAAAAACAACAAAATAAGCCCAAACTACTCACTTTTTGATGATGCAGTGTGGAGGCTCAGCAGTCTTAACTGTCATAAAATTGTAAAGACAACAAAATAAAACCAAAAGACTCACCTTTATAAGACGTGGGATGTGGATTTAGCGTTACTGACTGTCATAAAAGTGTAAAGACAACAAAATAAAACCACACTCGCCTTTGAAAAACGTTAAATGAAAACTTAACGTTAATTGCTGTCAAATAAGTGAAAAAAACAACAAAATAAGCACAAACTACTCGTCTTTTGATGATGCAGTGTGGAGGCTCAACAGTCTTAATTGTCATAAAATTGTAAAGACAACAAAATAAAACCAAAATTACTCACCTTTATAAGACGTGGGATGTAGACTCTGCGTTACTGGCTGTCATAAAAGTGTAAAGACAATAAAATAAAACCACACTCACATTTTAAAGATGTCATTTGCTGTCAAATAAGTGAAAAAACAACAAAATAAGCACAAACTACTCACCTTTTGATGACGTGGTGTGGAGGCTCAGCAGTCTTAACTGTCATAAAATTGTAAAGACAACAAAATAAACCAAAAATACTCTCCTTTATAAGACGTGGGATGTAGACGTAGCATTATTGACTGTCATAAAAGTGTAAAAACAACAAAATAAAAGCAAAATAGAATAAAATTACTCGTACATATATATATAATAGAAAAGAGGAAAGGACGTAAATCCTTAACTCAATTGAGAAAAAGTGTCAAATGTAAGTGTATTGAATATTGTTATCCTGTACTTCTAACAGTGTTGCAATTGAGCGGAAGACGTGTCCAAAGTGAGTTAAAATGTGGCGCAGAAGCGCAGCTAAACTTGTCCAAAATGTACTTGAAGTGGGCTGCAAGAGCGTGTCAAACATGCCACTTTTGGCCGCACAAAGTGTGTGTTTGGCGGGCTGGGGATGCTCGGCTGGCGGGGTGTCAACATCCAGTGACGGCCATGTTTGCCGCGCCGCCGCCGTAAACAAGAAAAAGTGGGAGACAAGACGCCTCGCTGAATGTCGGGTCATTTTTATTTCTTTGCTTTACAATGTCTCTCGGAATGTCCTACAAGCCCAATGCCCACCAGCACACTCCGGGAACTTCGGGGAACCAGGGTGAGCACAAAACGTCCGAGTAGGTCCGCGGGAGAGCGGCTTATATCGACGCTTCCACTCGGGCTCTCGCAGAAATACCTGACGAAGAAGCCCGTGTGTAGTTTGTGTCCGGTTACATATGTCGGGTCACATCCTGGGAGCTAGGCTAATTCATATCCGCCATTATTACTAATGTCACAAAAAAAGAGCGCCATCCGCGGCGCGGCCGAGCCCACGGACGGCACCGACGCGACGGGCGAAGACCGCGGAATCCCCCCGTGTGCTCGGCCGTCGTCTGGGGTCTCGCTCCCCGCCGGGCGGGCGCCGTTAGACGGTGACAAAAAATGTATCAGTCGCGTCTGGTTGAAGGCAGCCTCGTTCCGCTTCCTCCTCCATGATGCTCCCCGCTCAGAGCTGCCGATTGATCCCCGCCAACGCGGCGGGGCTCTTTGGCGACATCTGCCGGCGGAGGCGCGCTATTGCAGGCCGTTGTTGCCTTCCCATTGTGTGAGCGCTTTGAAAGGCGGCTTCTTTGTTGGCTTTTAGTGGAATATGTCCGTCCGTCCTTTCTGCTATCTTTATCCATTCCGCCTGAGCTTATTTTATATTCATCAGTTATTGGTTTTTGTCAACAGTTGGGAGCCTCCAGTCCGCAGCCAACCTGGCCGCCTTGCAGTCCTACAGGCCCCTTCTGAGCGACTATGGACCCCCGTCTCTGGGGTTCTCACAGGTAAGCCTCACCTGACACCTGCTCACAATCCGATTTGTTCATATTTGGAAACCATTTTCTATTGTAAACTGACTTACCGTATTTTTCGGAGTATAAGTCGCTCCGGCTGAAAATGCATAATAAAGAAGGAAAAAAAACATATATAAGTCGCACTGGAGTATAAGTCGCATTTTTTGGGGAAATGTATTTGATAAAAGCCAACACCAAGAATAGACATATGAAAGGCAATTTAAAATGTCTAAAGAATAGTGAACAACAGGCTGAATAAGTGTACGTTATATGAGGCATAAATAAGCAACTGAGAACGTGCCTGGTATGTTAACGTAACATATTATGGTAAGAGTCATTCAAATAACTATAACATATAGAACATGCTATACGTTTACCAAACAATCTGTCACTCCTAATCGCTAAATCCCATGAAATCTTATACGTCTAGTCTCTTACGTGAATGAGATAAATAATATTATTTGATATTTTATGGTAATGTGTTAATCATTTAACACATAAGTCGCTCCTGAGTATAAGTCGCACCCCCGGCCAAACTATGAAAAAAAACTGCGGCTTATAGTCTGAAAAATACGGTAATCCGTTTTGGGTGTGTCAAGCTGTGACCATCTTAAAACCTACGTACATTACCTGAGCAGAAACATGTTTAGTAACTTACTTTGTATTACCTGTGACGAAAGTGTAAACATTAAAAAAAAACTACTCACATTTTGATGACGTGGGATGTAGACTTGGCGTTCTCAGCTGTCTTAAAAATGTAAAGACAACAAAAGGGAATACAACTACTCACCTATTCATTAATTGTGGCAAAAGTTCATAAAAAAACATCTAATAAAACGCCAATACTGCTAAATGAAAAATGCTCACCTTTTGAAGATACAGGATGTAGACTCAGCATTCTTAGATGTTATAAAAGTGTAGAAATAACAAATACAACCAAAACGGAACAAAACTACTCATCTTTTGAAGATACAGGATGTAGAATCGGCGTTCTTAGCTGTGTCATAAAAGGGTGAAAACAACAAAATAAAACCAAAATACAACAAAACTACTCATCTTTTGAAGATACAGGATGTAGACTCGGCATTCTTAGCTGTGTCATAAGTGTGAAAACAACAAAACTACTCAACTTTGAAGGTACAGAATGTAGACTCAACATTCTTAGCTGTCATAAAAGTGTAAAAACAACAAAATAAAACTAAAATACAACAAAACTACTAAACTTTGAAGGTACAGTATGTAGACTTAGCATTCTTAGCTGTTAGACTACTCGCCTTTTAATGACATGGGATGTAGAATAACCGTTCTTAGCTATGTCATAAGTGTGAAAACAACGAAACAAAACAAAACTACTCAACTTTGAAGGTACAGGATGTAGACACAGCATTCGTAGCTGTCATAAAAGTGTAAAAACAACAAAATAAAACCAAAATACAACAAAACTACTCAACTTTTGAAGATACAGGATGTAGACTCAGCATTCTTAGCTATTATAAAAGTGTAAAAATAACTAATTAAACCAAAACGGAACAAAACTATTCATCTTTTGAAGATACAGGATGTAGAATCGGCGTTCTTAGCTGTGTCATAAAAGGGTGAAAACAACAAAATAAAACCAAAATACAACAAAACTACTCAACTTTTGAAGATACAGGATGTAGACTCAGCATTCTTAGCTGTCATAAAAGTGTAAAAACATCAAAATAAAACCAAAATACAACAAAACTACTCAACTTTGAAGGTACAGTATGTAGACTCAGCATTCTTAGCTCTCATAAAAGTGTAAAAACAACAAAATAAAACCAAAATACAACAAAACTACTCAGCTTTGAAGGTACAGTATGTAGACTCAGCATTTTTAGCTGTCATACTACTCGCCTTTTAATGACATGGGATGTAGAATCAGCGTTCTTAGCTGTGTCATAAGTGTGAAAACATCAAAACAAAACACAATACAACAAAACTACTCAACTTTTGAAGGTACAGGATGTAGACTCAGCATTCTTAGCTGTCATAAAAGTATTAAAACAACAAATTAAAACCAAAATACAACAAAACTACTCAACTTTGAAGATACAGGATGTAGACTCAGCATTCTTAGCTGTCATAAAAGATTAAAGATTAAGATTAAAGTACCAATGATTGTCACACACACACTAGATGTGGTGAAATTTGTCCTCTGCATTTATCCCATCCCCTTGGGGAGCAGTGGGCAGCAGCGGCGCCACGCCCGGGAATCATTTTGGTGATTTAACCCCCAACTCCAACCCTTTGTTGCTGAGTGCCAAGCAGGGAGGTTATGGGTCCCATTTTTATAGTCTTTGGTATGACTCGGCCGGGATTTGAACTCCAACCTACCGATCTCAGGGCGGGCACTCTAACCACTAGGCCAAAAGTGTAAAAACAACAAAATAAAACCAATATAAACCAAAACTTTTCACTTTTTGATGACATGTGATGTTGACTCAGCATTCTTAGCTGTCAAAAAAATGTAAAACAACAAAATAAAACCAAAATAGAACAAAACACTCACCTTTCCATAATGTGGGATGCAGACTTAGCGTTCTTGCCTGTCATAAAAGTGTAAAACAACAAAATAAAACCAAAATAGAACAAAACACTCACCTTTCCATAATGTGGGATGCAGACTCAGCGTTCTTGCCTGTTATAAAAGTGTAAAACAACAAAATAAAACCAAAATAGAACAAAATACTCACCTTTCCATAATGTGGGATGCAGACTCAGCGTTCTTGCCTGTTATAAAAGTGTAAAACAACAAAATAAAACCAAAATAGAACAAAACACTCACCTTTCCATAATGTGGGATGCAGACTTAGCGTTCTTGCCTGTCATAAAAGTGTAAAACAACAAAATAAAACATAAATTCAACAAAACTACTTAACTTTTGAAGGTACAGGATGTAGACTCCGTGTTCTTATCTGTCATAAAAGTGTAAAAACAACAAAATTAAACCTAAATAGAACAACATTACTCACCTTTCCAAGATGTGGGATGTAGACTCAGTGTTCTTGCCTGTTATAAAAGTGTAAAACAACAAAATAAAACATAAATACAACAAAACTACTTAACTTTTGAAGGTACAGGATGTAGACTCAGCGTTCTTATCTGTCATAAAAGTGTAAAAACAACAAAATTAAACCTAAATCGAACAACATTACTCACCTTTCCAAGATGTGGGATGTAGACTCAGTGTTCTTGCCTGTTATAAAAGTGTAAAACAACAAAATAAAACCAAAATAGAACAACATTACTCAACTTTTGAAGATACAGGATGTAGACTCAGCATTCTTGCCTGTCATCAAAATGTAAAGACAACAAAATAGAATAAAACTACTCACCTTTTGATTACTTGTGGCTTAGGCTCACACAAGTGTAAAGACCATAAAATAAAACCAAACTAGGTTTAAAAAAAAAAAGCTCACATTTTGATGATGTAGGCTCAGCATACAAAAGCAGTGAAGTTGTCACGTTGTGTAAATAAAAAGAGAATACAACAAATCCTTTTCAACTTATATTCAATTGAATAGACTGCAAAGACAAGATATTTAACGTTCCAACTGGAAAACTTTATTTTTTGCAAATATTAGCTCATTTGGAATTTGTTGCCTGCAATATGTATTAAAAAAGCTGGCACCAGTGGCGTAAAAGACTGATAAAGTTGAGGAATGCTCATCAAAGACTTATTTGGAACATCCCACAGGTGAACAGGCTAATTGGGAACAGGTGGGTGCCATGATTGGGTATAAAAGCAGCTTCCATGAAATGCTCAGTCATTCACAAACAAGGACGGGGCGAGGGTCACCACTTTGTCAACAAATGCCTGAGCAAATTGTTTAAGAACAACATTTCTCAAGCAGCTATTGCCAGGAATTTAGGGATTTCACCATCTACGCTCCGTAATGTCATCAAACGGTTCAGAGAATCTGGAGAAATCACTGCACGTAAGCCATGATATTACACACCTTGGATCCCTCAGGCGGTACTGCATCAAAAAGCCACATCAGTGTGTAAAGGATATCACCACACGGGCTCAGGAACACTTCAGAAAACCACTGTCAGTAACTACAGTTGGTCGCTACATCTGTAAGTGCAAGTTAAAACTCTACTATGCAAAGCCAAAGCGATTTATCAACAACACCCAGAAACACTCACCTAAGATGGACTGATGTTAAGTGGAAAAGTGGTCTGACGAGTCCACATTTCAAATTGTTCTTGGAAACTGTGGACGTTGGACCACCCGGGTTGTTCTAGGCGCAAAGTGTAAAAGGCAGCATGTGTGATGGTATGGGGGTGTATTAGTGCCCAAGACATGGGTAACTTACACATCTGTGAAGGCACCATTAATGCTGAAAGGTACATACAGCCTTCACCACTGCTTAATTCCTCCGGGGTTGTGGATGGCTGAGTAGCGCTTTATAGCGGCGGCCGCCTCCAGGGTCCCAACTCCCCCCTCTGTTGCGAGTTGTTGTGATTACATGTATCATGTTTGTGTGCCATGCTATGTGAGGTTTTTTCCTCGGACTCAGTCTGGACCCCTCCGGAGGGTCCAGCCTTAGACTGATATTTTTTTTACTCTTCCCCCCCTTTCCCAATGTCACCCTTTTCCTACCTTTTTTAAGGAGCGCAGTAAGTGGCTGATCCTTTGGCGGTCCCGTCTTGTCCCCTTGTAACGTGTGTCTGCTCTTAGCGGGACTGTGCCCAAAATGACATTTCAGTTCTTATGTGTCTTGTACGTGTTAAAGAATGGACAACAATAAAGAATCTTGAATCTTGATCTTTTGGAGCAACATATGTTGCCATCCAAGCAACGTTACCATGGACGCCCCTGCTTATTTCAGCAAGATGGTGCGTGTTTCAACAGCGTGGCTTGTAAAGGATATCACCACATGGGCTAAGGAACATTTCAGAAACCCACTGTCAGTAACTACAGTTGGTCGCTACATCTGTAAGTGCAAGTTAAAACTCCTATGCAAGGCGAAAACCGTTTATCAACAACACCCAGAAACGCCGTCGGCTTCGCTGGGCCTGAGCTCATCTAAGATGGACTGATGCAAAGTGGAAAAGTGTTCTGTGGTCTGACGAGTCCGCATTTCAAATTGTTTTTGGAAACTGTGGACGTCGTGTCCTCCGGACCAAAGAGGAAAAGAACCATCCGGATTGTTCTAGGCGCAAAGTGTAAAAGGCAGCATGTGTGATGGTATGGGGGTGTATTAGTGCCCAAGACATGGGTAGCTTACACATCTGTGAAGGCGCCATTAATGCTGAAAGGTACATACAGACTTCACCACTGCTTAATTCCTCCGGGGTTGTGGATGGCTGAGTAGCGCTTTATAGCGGCGGCCTGTCCTCCAGGGTCCCAACTCCCCCCTCTGTTGCGAGTTGTTGTGATTACATGTATCATGTTTATGTGTGCCATGCTATGTGAGGTTTTTTCCTCTGACTCAGTCTGGACCCCTCCCGAGGGTCCAGCCTTAGACTGATTTTTTTTTTTACGCTTTCCCAATTTCACCTTTTTCCCACCTTTTTTAAGGAGTGCCGTAAGTGGCTGATACCCAATCATGGCACCCACCTGTTCCCAATTAGCCTGTTCACCTGTGGGATGTTCCAAATAAGTCTTTGATGAGCATTCCTCAACTTTCTCACTCTTTTTTGCCACTTGTGCCAGCTTTTTTGAAACATGTTGCAGGCATCAAATTCCAAATGAGCTAATATTTGCAAAAAATAACAAAGTTTTCCAGTTGGAACGTTAAATATCTTGTCTTTGCAGTCTATTCAATTAAATATAAGTTGAAAAGGATTTGTTGTATTCTCTTTTTATTTACCATTTCACTTCACTGCTTTTGTAAATGGTGCGATGCTTGTTGATCTTTTCCTTCCTTTTAGGACTAATCATTGTCGTGCACGTTGTACTGAGCAGCCAGGACAGTGCACAGCCACCCTTTGACCTTGTCTTGCTCTGCCTCCAGGGCCTGACCGGCAGCCAAGTGCCTCAGAACAAATATGCAGAGCTGCTGGCCATCATCGAGGAGCTGGGCAAGGAGATCCGGCCCACCTACGCCGGCAGCAAGAGCGCCATGGAGAGGCTCAAAAGAGGTAAGCGCGGCATTCGCTGTAAACGCGCCAGACGTGGACTTGAGGAGAGTGGGGTTTTCTCCTCCCCACAGGCATCATCCACGCCCGGGGGCTGGTGCGCGAGTGCTTGGCGGAGACGGAGAGGAACGCCAGGTCTTAGCCACAATCACACATTCCTCAAGTGCAAGAAGACTTGACAGCGTGCGTCTTCAATATTGCAACAACAACAAAAAAAAAGTGCATGTCATTTCCTATTTGTCAGGAAGTAAATGGTGAATGAGTGGATTCCAAATATGCTCGATGGCTCCTGAGGGTCATCTAAATCTCGTGTGGATGAGTCAGATTCAAACTGGACGATTGGTGTCGTTTCTACGTGCGCACTTTTGTTTTTTCCAGGGAGATTGTTAGTTTTTTTTTTTTTTTTTTTTTTTGCATGCCATTAATTAGGCCCGTGGGTTCAAGTGTAGACCCCACTTGTCTTGTACAGGGTTAGTTGTTTTTTATAGTGTCTAGGGGCCATGCATGAGTGTGTGTGGCACGGAGAAGTGTCAATTCATTCGTGTTCAGGTTTTTTGTTATTAAAAGAAAATGCTGTTACTTGCATCTTTGTATGTATTTATTACACCGTGTAATAAATTGTATTTTCAATGCGGTTGTCATTGTGATTCATTGTTTCGGTTCTTTTTTACATTTTTTTATTTGATTTGATTGATTGATTGAGACTTGTATTAGTAGATTGCACAGTACAGTACATATTCCGTACAATTGACCACTAAATGGTAACACCCCAATACGTTTTTCAACTTGTTTAAGTCAGCGTCCGACTTGATTCATTGATTCATGATACAGATAGTGTTTCCCATAAACTTCCAAGATACCTGTGGCGGTGGGGGCGTGGCTATGGGCGTGGTCACCATGGCATCATCGAGTAATTTGCATAATTTACTACAATGTTATGATTTTCTCTAAAAAGGCTCAAAAATTAATAACAGTTTTGTTTTAAACGTCCATCCATCCATCCATTTTACAATATAATTACAACACTTTATGTACATATTTATATGCAGATTTGAACAATAAGTTATTCATTGAAATATATTTATTAATTGTGGTTCTTACAAAAAATATATCTTATAAAATATAAAAGCTAAAATGTCTCTTAAAGCTCTGCCCCTTTAATTAGTGCATACTAAATAATTTAACTTTAGCCTACTACTACAACCATATTATTTACCAGCAACATAAAGTGAAACAGAGGCAGAGGTGTCCTGCCACAGTCAGTAACAAATAAACAGAAAACAGTAGTGGTCAAATACAAATAAGGCAACAAGAGAAGTATCCTACACTTCTCTTTTGTAAAGTAAATCTGAACAGCCTATATGGGCATCTACATCAACTATATGATTTGCCTGAGAAGCTGGACAGGACAAAAAAAATATATATATTTTTTTAATGTATTTTTTATTTTATTTATTTATTTGTGGCGGACGTAATTCTTTCGTGGTGGGCCGCCACAAATAAATGAATGTGTGGGAAACACTGCCATTCCATCACACATGCTGGCTTTTACACTTTGCGCCTAGAACAATCCGGATGGTTCTTTTCCTCTTTGGTCCGGAGGACACGACGTCCACAGTTTCCAAAAACAATTTGAAATGTGGACTCGTCAGACCACAGAACACTTTTCCACTTTGCATCAGTCCATCTTAGATGAGCTCAGGCCCAGCGAAGCCGACGGCGTTTCCGGGTGTTGTTGATAAACGGTTTTCGCCTTGCATAGGAGAGTTTTAATTCGCACTTACAGATGTAGCGACCAACTGTAGTTACTGACAGTGGGTTTATGAAGTGTTCCTGAGCCCATGTGGTGATATCCTTTACACACTGATGTGGCTTGTTGATGCAGTATAGCCTGAGGGATGGAAGGTCACGGGCTTAGCTGCTTACGTGCAGTGATTTCTCCAGATTCTCTGAACCCTTTGATGATATTACGGAGCGTAGATGGTGAAATCCCTAAATTCCTTGCAATAGCTGGTTGAGAAAGGTTTTTCTTAAACTGTTCAACAATTTGCTCAGGCATTTGTTGACAAAGTGGTGACCCTCGCCCCATCCTTGTTTGTGAATGACGGAGCATTTCATGGAATCTACTTTTATACCCAATCATGGCACCCACCTGTTCCCAATTTGCCTGTTCACCTGTGGGATGTTCCAAATAAGTGTTTGATGAGCATTCCTCAACTTTATCAGTATTTATTGCCACCTTTCCCAACTTCTTTGTCACATGTTGCTGGCATCAAATTCTAAAGTTAATGATTATTTGCACAAAAAGGTAGTTTGACATGTACTTCGGTATCAGGGAGGTGTAGCGGATTTTATAGACCAGGCTCAGTGCAAGTTGTTTTACTCTGTCCTCCACCCTGAGCCAGCCCACTTTGGAGAAGTGGGTAGGAGTGAGGTGGGATCGGGGTGGAGGTCTAGAAGTAATCAGAAATGTATTTATAAATTGCAACATTTACAAACAATTGACAAATAATAATAATACAGTACAAAAAGTCCTGTCAAAGTGTTTTGTCCCTCTCTCCCAGCCAATAGGAGGCGAGTTACAAAGCTGCCGCCAATCACAGGCCGGGAATTTCATAAACGCGGAAGCAACGTCACTTTAACCGACCAATCAGCGCGCAGCTAGCCATGCCACTGAGAAATATGGATGTCGAAACCAAACGAGGAAACTGGTAAGGTGACATAATAATGTTTCTACTTTACGCGCAATTATTGTTATTTATTTTTTATTTAATTTATCCTCGAGTCTAAATGTGCGCGCTATGTCATTTCGCCCAGCCTGCAGCGATGGCGCCCCGCCAAACACAACTAGCTTAACTTAGCTAGCGGTGGTCGTCAAGTCAGGACTAGTTAGTTAGCTTAGCATGCTAGCCGGAACCAGGAGCCCGCCGGAGTGTCTTCACCAGGTGGCCGAACATGGCTCACCTTAGCCCGGGTAACGCTGGCGCTGCGAGTCGCTGAGCTTGATTGCATTTTTTTTTCAAGGCTGACCAGTTCGCATCAACCCAGAAATAAAACACATGTAAACTTGACAGTTTACAGAATTAATTCCATAAATATATATATATTTTTTAAAATTATGATTATTATATGTTCGGACATTGCAGGCACGTGACAAAACATTTCAAATGCAAAATATCTTAAATAAATTAATTGGAAAAACATTTCCAATAGTACTTGAACTATTGTGATTATTGATGTCCGATAATGGCTTTTTTGCCGATATCCGATATTCCGATATTGTCCAACACTTAATTAACGATACCGATACGATATATACAGTCGTGGAATTAACATTATTATGCCTTATTTGGACAACCAGGTATGGTGAAGATAAGGTTCTTTTAAAAAATAAAAATAAGGTAAATAAATTAAAAACATTTTCTTGAATAAAAAATAAAGTAAAACAGTTACATAGAAACTAGTAATTAATGAAAATGAGTAAAATTAACTGTTAAAGGTTAGTACTATTAGTGGAGCAGCAGCACGCACAACCACGTGTGCTTACGGACTGTATCCCTTGCAGACTGTATTGATATATATTGATATATAATGTAGGAACCAGAATATTAATAACAGAAAGAAACAACCCTTTTGTGTGAATGGGGCAGGGCGTTTTTTTGGGTTGGTGCACTAATTGTAAGTGTATCTTGTAGGGGTATAATGGTACGGGTATTTTATCGAACCGTTTCTGTACGGGGGTTCCGGTTCGATGCGGAGGTGTACCGAACGAGTTTCCTCACGGACATATTAAAGGCCTACTGAAATGAAATTTTCGTATTCAAACGGGGATAGCAGGTCCATACTATGTGTCATACTTGATCATTTCGCGATATTGCCATATTTTTGCTGAAAGGATTTAGTAGACAACATCGACGATAAAGTTTGCAACTTTTGGTCGCTGATAAAAAAAGCCTTGCCTGTACCGGAAGTAGCGTGACGTCACAGGCTGTGGAGCGCCTCACATCTGCACATTGTTTACAATCATGGCCAGCAGCAGCGAGAGCGATTCGGACCGAGAAAGCGTCGATTACCCCATTAATTTGAGCGAGGATGAAAGATTTGTGGATGAGGAAAGTGAGAGTGAAGGATTAGAGGGCAGTGGAAGCGATTCAGATAGGGAAAATGCTGTGAGAGGCGGGTGGGACCTGATATTTAGCTGGGAATGACTAAAACAGTAAATAAACACAAGACATATATATACTCTATTAGCCACAACACAACCAGGCTTATATTTAATATGCCACAAATTAATCCGCATAACAAACACCTCCCACTCCCGTCCATATAACCCACCAATACAACTCAAACACCCGCACAACACACTCAATCCCACAGCCCAAAGTACCGTTCACCTCCGTAAAGTTCATACAGCACATATATTTCCCCAAAGTTACGTACGTGACATGCACATAGCAGCACGCACGTACGGGCAAGCGATCAAATGTTAGGAAGCCAAAGCTGTACTCACGGTAGCGCGTCTGCTATCCAACTAAAAGTCCTCCTGGTTGTGTTGCTGTAGCCAGCCGCTAATACACCGATCCCACCTACAACTTTCTTCTTTGCAGTCTCCATTGTTCATTAAACAAATTGCAAAAGATTCACCAACACAGATGTCCAGAATACTGTGGAATTTTGCGATGAAAACAGACGACTTAATAGCTGGCCACAATGCTGGCCCAATATGTCCGCACAATCCGTGACGTCACGCGCAAACGTCATCATACCCAGACGTTTTCAGCAGAATATTTTGCGGGAAATTTAAAATTGCACTTTACTAATCTAACCCGGCCGTATTGGCATGTGTTGCAATGTTAAGATTTCATCATTGATATATAAACTATCAGACTGCGTGGTCGGTAGTAGTGGATTTCAGTAGGCCTTAATGCACGTTGTGTAAACAATACTCAAAATGCCGGACACCTGAGGCATCCAAGAAACCCCCGCCCCGACAGCTACGCAAAAGAGGACACGCCCGGCGAAAAGAGGACGTGAGATCGACAGGCGGATCGGTGCGGCGTCTTCAGTAATGCGGACGCTGTATCGGTCTGTTGTGGTGAAGAAGGAGCTGAGCCGCAAGGCAAAGCTCTCAATCTACCGGTCGATCTACGTTCCCATCCTCACCTATGGTCATGAGCTTTGGGTTATGACCGAAAGGACAAGATCACGGGTACAAGCGGCCGAAATGAGTTTCCTCCGCCGGGTGGCGGGTCTCTCCCTTAGAGATAGGGTGAGAAGCTCTGTCATCCGGGAGGAGCTCAAAGAAAAGCCACTGCTCCTCCACATCGAGAGGAGCCAGATGAGGTGGTTCGGGCATCTGGTCAGGATGCCACCCGAACGCCTCCCTAGGGAGGTGTTTAGGGCACGTCCGACCGGTAAGAGGCCACGGGGAAGACCCAGGACACGTTGGGAAGACTATGTCTCCCGGCTGGCCTGGGAACGCCTCGGGATCCCCCGGGAAGAGCTGGACGAAGTGGCTGGGGGGAGGGAAGTCTGGGCTTCCCTGCTTAGGCTGCTGCCCCCGCGACCCGACCTCGGATAAGCGGAGGAAGATGGATGGATGGATGGATGGATGGATGGATGGATGCGTCTGCTTTTTATCCATAGATTTATCACATTTAATTTTTTATTATCTATAGCAGGGGTGTCAAAAGTGTGCCCCGGAGGCCATTTGCGGCCCACAGCTAATGTTTTAAAGGCCCACGGCACATTCTAAAAATACTATTAAAATAAACAAAAACATAACTAAAGTGAAATAAAAAAAATTAAATTTAGAAAAAGTTGCAATGTTGACTAATAAAACAAAGCTGTTTTTTTTTATTCTTTCAAACTGTCATTGCTCAAAACATAATATTGAATCAAAATCAATGTTATTATGAATTATTGACCTATCCAAGGTTCCCATTACTTCACATCAAATATTACACTAAGAGAAATATTTTTGGTGGAAGATCTTGCAAATTTGGTAAATAAATAACCAAAAAATTTATATTTTGTTGTTTTCTTACTGTACTGAAAATGAACCGAACCGTGACCTCTAAACCGAGGTACGTACCGAACCGACATTTTTGTGTACCGTTACCCCCCTAGTATCTTGTGTTTTTTATGTTGATTTAATTAAAAAAAAACCCCAAAAAACCAATACCGATAATAAAAAAACGATACCGATAATTTCCGATATTACATTTTAAAGCATTTATCGGCCGGTAATATCGGATATTATTGGACATCCCTAATTGTGATAGGCCAAATTATAATATATTTATCTGTACAGTAATCTATTTATATCTGCACCTTATCGCTTTTTTATCCTGCACTACCATGAGATAATGCAACAAAATTTCCTTCTTATCTGTACTGTAAAGTTCACATTTGAATTACAATAAAAAGGAAGTCTAAGTCTAAATATTAAGGGTTATTAAGAGAATCGACAAGAGAAATATGCAACCTATATTTTCTTAAATCAGATGGACTTAATCAGAATCAGAAATACTTTAATAATCCCTGAGGTGAAATTAACACGTTGGGAAGACTATGTCTCCCGGCTAGCCTGGGAACGCCTCGGAATCCCCCGGGAGGAGCTGGACGAAGTGGATGGGAAGAGGGAAGTCTGGGCTTCCCTGCTTAGGCTGCTGCCCCCGCGACCCGACCTCGGATAAGCGGAAGAAGATGGATGGATGGGTGAAATTAACATTTTCAGCACAATCCCATTCAAGAGCAGACAAACATTACGGGGAGACAGAACAGGGATCAAATATTACAGGGAGACAGAACAGGATCAAACATTACAGGGAGACAGAACGGGATCAAACATTACAGGGAGACAGAACAGGATCGCTTACGGGTCTGCCAACTTCCAGCGCCCCTTACAAAAAAAAGGTGAGGAAAAGGTAAACGCTGGGGACGGAGGGGAGAAAAATAATAAAATTCAGTGTAAGCCTGGGCCCCTGGAGAGGAGGTCCAGATTGAGGCCAAGGGGAAAAGAACTCATAGCCATAGCACACATAAAAATGTGTGTAAGAGGGAAACATCATAAATATACTCTTGTTTTTCCTCCCCACGGAAATCTTTAGTAAAAGGCGAAAGATTTATGCGATCTGAAACATCAAAGGACATTAAAGACGTTAAAAGAGCAGAGCTGATGCAACCAGATATTTCTACATACAGCTACAAAAGTAAAACAACAACAAAATAAACATATATACTGTGGTGGTTTCTGTGGTGTTCCATGCCATTGTCTGCTGGGGTGGAAGGGAGCATGGCCAGAGACAGGAGCAGACCCAACAAAGCAACCAAGAGAGCCGACTCCACCCTCGGCCGCCCACCGACTCTCAGCCAGTGTCCAGTCCGCATGGGTGAGCGTGGATACGTCCAAAGAACCCGAGGTGTCCCAAAACCTGCTCAATCGGCCAAGACACTGTGAAGCTTGTCCAGCTCCGCAGCTCCTGTCTCTTCATCCGCATCTCTTCCAGTCTCTCCAAACGGACTCTGGTGTGGCAAGAGACCCAGCAGCTGGTCTCCATGGCCAAAAGGCTCCCGGGAGGCAGATCCAGAAGTTCACAAAAAGCACCGCAGAAGTCAGGAAAGTGCCAACTGGTCCCCAACCAAAAGGCAAAAAAAAACCCCCACAGCAGTGTTTCCCACACATTCATTTATTTGTGGCGGCCCG
This sequence comes from Entelurus aequoreus, assembly GCF_033978785.1. Taxonomy (NCBI): domain Eukaryota; kingdom Metazoa; phylum Chordata; class Actinopteri; order Syngnathiformes; family Syngnathidae; genus Entelurus; species Entelurus aequoreus. Next base: position 80,778,516 of record NC_084738.1, on the reverse strand, counting down.
CCACGAAAGAATTAAGGCCGCCACAAAAATTTTTTTTTTAAATTTTTAAATTTTTTATTTTTTTTTGTCCTCTCCAGCTTCTCAGGCAAATCATATAGTTGATGTAGATGCCCATATCGGCTGTTCAGATTTACTTTACAAAAGAGAAGTGTAGGATCAAGATTTTTGGAGCTCTTTGTTCAGTGGATCAGATGTTTGATGAAGCTTTGTGTCTATCTACCACCACTACTGTTTTCTGTTTATTTGTTACTGACTGTGGCAGGACACCTCTGCCTCTGTTTCACTTTATGTTGCTGGTAAATAATATGGTTGTAGTAGTAGGCTAAAGTTAAATAATTTAGTATGGACTTAAAGGGGCAGAGCTTTAAGAGACATTTTAGCTTTTATATTTTTATAAAATATTTTTTGTAAGAACCACAATTAATAAATATATTTCAGTGAATAACTTATTGTTCGAATCTGTATATAAATATGTACGTAAAGTGTTGTAATTATATTGTAAAATGGATGGATGGATGGATGGACGTTTAAAACAAAACTGTTATTATTAATTAGTAAGTATACATTTTTTGAGCCTTTTTAGAGAAAATCATATCATTGTAGTAAATTATGCAAATTACTCTGATGTCATGGTGACCACGCCCATAGCCACGCCCCCACCGCCACAGGTATCTTGGCAGTTTATGGGAAACACTGCACAGGAACACAAAAGGATGACACAAGAGGAAATAGCTCCTGCCAACAAGCATGTTGTTGTTGCAGTGCAAGTACAAAAAGTCCACAAAATAAGGTTAAAAAAACACAAAAACAAGAGGGAAACATCAAAGAAGTCAAAGGACATAAAAGTGGAACTACTTTTTAAATTTATTTATCAACAACACCCAGACGGCAGCCAAAGTCATTTATCAGCAGCACAGCCAGGGACCCAAACTCCGGTTTGTGCGGATGAGTGAGAATCCGCCCAGAGAGACCGGAGTCTCCAATACATGCTCCATGAAGCTCGTCCATCCTGGCGCCCGATCCGGTCTCTTCCTCGCATCTCCTCCGGTCTCGCACAGAGAGCCAGCAGCTGGTCTCCGGTGCAAACATGGCCGAAAGGCTCCCTCGAGGTGGATCCAAAAGTTGACCAAAAAAATCTGACTGTCCTCTGTTTATGTCTGTCTCTCTCCCGGTTCCAAGCCGCCCGTCCGCCCCCCACCAGCGCGCGGGCCCTTAAGCATGTCCACAGATGACAGCGTCTCTGAGGACGTGTCCAGCTCGGGCCCCCTGAGCCACTGCCGGGCCAGCGCTGACGGGGATGGGGGCAAGGAGAGCGAGGCGTCCCCGCTGTCCTCTGAGGCCACCACCGCCTCCGGGCTGGCGGTCTCCGAGGACAGAGTCTCGGCCTCCCAGACCACAGGGGGCACTGTGGCCAGCCGGCCCGTGAAGCTCACACCAGCATGCGACAAGATCAGGTGCGCTTGTGTACTCTCTCTGTCGCCAGGTCACCGGCATGAGAGGCAAACGCGCTGACTACCCAGCTAAAAGCCACACTCACAGTCTTAATTAATCATCACTCATGACAATACCGCCTGGTGTCATTTCAGGGGTCTATGCCTGGGCACGGATGGAACCTTCCCGCCAGGGAGAAACCTGCCGTTCATCAACCCGAGCTCCCTGGAGACCCTGAGAGCCCTGGTGGAGGAGATCCGCAGCAGCGGCGAGATGGACCCCAAGATCTGGAAGGACTGCGAGGTCTTTTGCGAACAGGCTTGAAGTCCGCGTGATGGACCCAGGTGCTCAACGTCTGCCTCGCCTTTTTGTTTTCAGGTCAGGTGGCTGCACCTGTTTCAGCTGGTGGAGAAGCAGTACCAGGAGCAAATCCTGGCCCAGCAAGACCAGTACCAGTGCCAAATACAGGTCAGACGCTTTTATGGGCTCTAGTAGAGAAACTAATTGTGATATATGGTGATTTTATACTTGTAAATACCCCATACTTGCCAACCCTCCCGTTTTTAGCGGGAGAATCCCGGTATTCAGCGCCTCTCCTGACAACCTCCCGGCAGAGATTTTCTCCCGACAAACTCCCGGTATTCAGCCGGAGCTGGGGGCCACGCCCCCTCCAGCTCAATGCGGACCTGAGTGGGGACAGCCGTTCTCACGTCCGCTTTCCCAGCAGCTTGCCTGCCCAATGACGTCATAACATCTACGGCTTTTAGAGAGTAGAGTGCACAACAAGGAGAGAGAGTTCTTGGTTTCTTATGTGGGTATATTGTTAGGCAGTTTCATTATCAATCAATCAATCAATCATCCATCCATCCATTTTCTACCGCTTATTCCCTTCGGGGTCGCGGGGGGCGCTGGAGCCTATCTCAATCAATGTTTATTTATATAGCCCTAAATCACAAGTGTCTCAAAGGGCTGTACAAGCCACAACGGCATCCTCGGTACAGAGCCCACATACGGGCAAGGAAAACTCACCCCAGTGGGACGTCAGTGTGAATGACTATGAGAAACCTAGGAGAGGACCGCATATGCGGGTAACTCCCCCCCTAACGTCCTCCCAGCGCGGTAACAACACACAACAACAGCAGTCACGTTTAGTCTACCGTAAAGCAGTTCGTCTGCCATAAACAGCAATGTTGTGACACTCTTAAACAGGACAATACTGCCACCTACTGGATAGCCTGCAGAACACTGAAATTCAAGTATGTCTTTTATTTATATGTATAATAAAATTAAAAAAAAAATATATAGCTAGAATTTACTGAAAGTCAAGTATTTCATTCATATATATATATATAGTATATATATATATATGAAATACTTGATTTGGTGAATTCTAGCTGTAAATATACTCTCCTCTTAACCACACCCTTAGCCACGCCCCCAACCACGCCCCCCCGATATTGGAGGTCTCAAGGTTGGCAAGTATGAAATACGCTGATGTTGGTGCTAGTCCCGTTCCTCGCGCTTCCACCACTCACCTGTGGTGATTAGGGGGGTCCCAAAAAATTTGCGATTCTTATTTGTCAAATTCATAATCGATTCAAAAAAATGTACAGTACAGGCCAAAAGTGTGGACACACCTTCTCCTCATTCAATGCGTTTTCTTTATTTCCATGACTTTTTACATTGTAGGTTGTCACATCCAAACTATGAATGAACACATGCGGAGTTATGTACTTAACACAAAAATAACTGAAAACATGTTTTATATTCTAGTTTCTTCAAAATAGCCACCCTCTGCTCTGATTACTGCTTTGCACACTCTTGGCATTCTCTCCATGAGCTTCAAATGGTTTTCACTTCACAGGTGTCATAGTTTTGATGCCTTCAATCTACAATAGTGGCCCCCAACCACAAAAAGTTGCCAGACTTTTACTGTAAAATATATGGTGGGTTTTTATTATTATTATTATTACAACATATTATTGTAAATAGAAATACAGTACCGCTGTTTAATTTTATTTTGGCAACTCAGCTGCCAGTTTTTTACCATAATAAAATGTGGGACCAGAAAATCATCAACCGTGGATTTTACAGTAAAAAAAAAACAAAGAAAAAAACCTGACAGCTCAGTCGACGGAATTTTACTGTAAAAAAACAAACATTCGTTGCTGTTTTTCAACTTACAGTAATATGCTGTAAAAAAGTTGCCAGACTTTTACTGTAAAATATATGGTTGGTTTTTATTATTATTATTATTATTATTTTTACAACATATTATTGTAAATAGAAATACAGTACCGCTGTTTAATTTTATTTTGGTAACTCAGCTGCCTGCCAGTTTTTTGCCATAATAAAATGTGGGACCATAAAATCATCAACCGTGGATTTTACAGTAAAAAAACAAACAAAAAACTGACAGCTCAGTCGACGGAATTTTACTGTAAAAAAACAAACATTCGTTGTTGTTTTTCAACTTACAGTAATATGCTGTAAAAAAGTTGCCAGACTTTTACTGTAAAATATATGGTGGGTTTTTATTATTATTATTATTATTATTATTTTTACAACATATTATTGTAAATAGAAATACAGTACCGCTGTTTAATTTAATTTTGGCAACTCAGCTGCCAGTTTTTTACCATAATAAAATGTGGGACCAGAAAATCATCAACCGTGGATTTTACAGTAAAAAAAAAAAAAAAAAAAAAACTGACAGCTCAGTCGACGGAATTTTACTGTAAAAAAACAAACATTCGTTGTTGTTTTTCAACTTACAGTAATATGCTGTAAAAAAGTTGCCAGACTTACTGTAAAATATATGGTGGGTTTTTATTATTATTATTATTATTTTTACAACATATTATTGTAAATAGAAATACAGTACCGCTGTTTAATTTAATTTTGGCAACTCAGCTGCCAGTTTTTTACCATAATAAAATGTGGGACCAGAAAATCATCAACCGTGGATTTTACAGTAAAAAAAAAAAAAAGAAAAAAACCTGACAGCTCAGTCGACGGAATTTTACTGTAAAAAAACAAACATTCGTTGTTGTTTTTCAACTTACAGTAATATGCTGTAAAAAAGTTGCCAGACTTTTACTGTAAAATATATGGTGGGTTTTTATTATTATTATTATTTTTACAACATATTATTGTAAATAGAAATACAGTACCGCTGTTTAATTTTATTTTGGCAACTCAGCTGCCAGTTTTTTACCATAATAAAATGTGGGACCAGAAAATCATCAACCGTGGATTTTACAGTAAAAAAAAAAAAAAAAAGAAAAAAAACTGACAGCTCAGTTGATGGAATTTTACTGTAAAAAAACAAACATTCGTTGTTGTTTTTCAACTTACAGTAATATGCTGTAAAAAAGTTGCCAGACTTTTACTGTAAAATATATGGTGGGTTTTTATTATTATTATTATTATTTTTACAACATATTATTGTAAATAGAAATACAGTACCGCTGTTTAATTTTATTTTGGCAACTCAGCTGCCTGCCAGTTTTTTACCATAATAAAATGTGGGACCATAAAATCATCAACCGTGGATTTTACAGTAAAAAAACAAACAAAAAACTGACAGCTCAGTCGACGGAATTTTACTGTAAAAAACAAACATTCGTTGTTGTTTTTCAACTTACAGTAATATGCTGTAAAAAAGTTGCCAGACTTTTACTGTAAAGTATATGGTGGGTTTTTATTATTATTATTATTTTTACAACATATTATTGTAAATAGAAATACGGTACCGCTGTTTAATTTTATTTTGGCAACTCAGCTGCCTGCCAGTTTTTTTACCATAATAAAATGTGGGACCAGAAAATCATCAACCGTGGATTTTACAGTAAAAAAAAAAAAAGAAAAAAAACTGACAGCTCAGTCGACGGATTTTTACTGTAAAAAAACAAACATTCGTTGTTGTTTTTCAACTTACAGTAATATGCTGTAAAAAAGTTGCCAGACTTTTACTGTAAAATATATGGTGGGTTTTTATTATTATTATTATTATTATTTTTGCAACATATTATTGTAAATAGAAGTACAGTACCGCTGTTTAATTTTATTTTGGCAACTCAGCTGCCAGTTTTTTACCATAATAAAATGTGGGACCAGAAAATCATCAACCGTGGATTTTACAGTAAAAAAAAAAAAAGAAAAAAAAACTGACAGCTCAGTCGACGGAATTTTACTGTAAAAAAACAAACATTCGTTGTTGTTTTTCAACTTACAGTAATATGCTGTAAAAAAGTTGCCAGACTTTTACTGTAAAATATATGGTGGGTTTTTATTATTATTATTATTATTATTTTTACAACATATTATTGTAAATAGAAATACAGTACCACTGTTTAATTTTATTTTGGCAACTCAGCTGCCAGTTTTTTACCATAATAAAATGTGGGACCAGAAAATCATCAACCGTGGATTTTACAGTAAAAAAAAAAAAAAAAAGAAAAAAAACTGACAGCTCAGTTGATGGAATTTTACTGTAAAAAAACAAACATTCGTTGTTGTTTTTCAACTTACAGTAATATGCTGTAAAAAAGTTGCCAGACTTTTACTGTAAAATATATGGTGGGTTTTTATTATTATTATTATTATTTTTACAACATATTATTGTAAATAGAAATACAGTACCGCTGTTTAATTTTATTTTGGCCACTCAGCTGCCTGCCAGTTTTTTACCATAATAAAATGTGGGACCATAAAATCATCAACCGTGGATTTTACAGTAAAAAAACAAACAAAAAACTGACAGCTCAGTCGACGGAATTTTACTGTAAAAAACAAACATTCGTTGTTGTTTTTCAACTTACAGTAATATGCTGTAAAAAAGTTGCCAGACTTTTACTGTAAAGTATATGGTGGGTTTTTATTATTATTATTATTTTTACAACATATTATTGTAAATAGAAATACGGTACCGCTGTTTAATTTTATTTTGGCAACTCAGCTGCCTGCCAGTTTTTTACCATAATAAAATGTGGGACCAGAAAATCATCAACCGTGGATTTTACAGTAAAAAAAAAAAAAGAAAAAAAACTGACAGCTCAGTCGACGGATTTTTACTGTAAAAAAACAAACATTCGTTGTTGTTTTTCAACTTACAGTAATATGCTGTAAAAAAGTTGCCAGACTTTTACTGTAAAATATATGGTGGGTTTTTATTATTATTATTATTATTATTTTTACAACATATTATTGTAAATAGAAATACAGTACCGCTGTTTAATTTTATTTTGGCAACTCAGCTGCCAGTTTTTTACCATAATAAAATGTGGGACCAGAAAATCATCAACCGTGGATTTTACAGTAAAAAAAAAACATTCGTTGTTGTTTTTCAACTTACAGTAATATGCTGTAAAAAAGTTGCCAGACTTTTACTGTAAAATATATGGTGGGTTTTTATTATTATTATTATTATTATTATTTTTACAACATATTATTGTAAATAGAAGTACAGTACCGCTGTTTAATTTTATTTTGGCAACTCAGCTGCCAGTTTTTTACCATAATAAAATGTGGGACCAGAAAATCATCAACCGTGGATTTTACAGTAAAAAAAAAAAAAGATAAAAAACTGACAGCTCAGTCGACGGAATTTTACTGTAAAAAAACAAACATTCGTTGTTGTTTTTCAACTTACAGTAATATGTTATAAAAAAGTTGCCAGACTTTTACTGTAAAATATATGGTGGGTTTTTATTATTATTATTATTATTTTTACAACATATTATTGTAAATAGAAATACAGTACCGCTGTTTAATTTTATTTTGGCAACTCAGCTGCCAGTTTTTTACCATAATAAAATGTGGGACCAGAAAATCATCAACCGTGGATTTTACAGTAAAAAAAGAAAAAAAACTGACAGCTCAGTCGACGGAATTTTACTGTAAAAAAACAAACATTCGTTGTTGTTTTTCAACTTACAGTAATATGCTGTAAAAAAACCTCCCTAAATTTTACAGTAAAATCTATTGGTCATTTTTATAGTGTACAATTGGATGGATAACTTTCTTCGAAATCATAAGTTAAGCAGATTTTGGATTTTGACCAACAAAGTTAGATAATTTAATTGCAATATTGGACACTATTTTTTTCCCCTGTCAAACTAGAAAAAAAAAACATAATACCTTTTAGTAAGAAAATAAGAAAGTAAAGAAAGAAAATATAAGGTATTTTAATGACACATTATTTCCAGGCTTTTGCGGGCCATATTAAATGACGTGGAGGGCCAGATCTGGCCCCAGGGCCTTGATTTTGACGCCTGTGCACAAGACACACCAATGAGCTTATTTATAGATGTACAATAAAACTCCTCATAGGAAGTCGCCATTTGTTATAACTTTGTGACAGTATATAATGCACATTAATGAACATATCAAATATAAATGTGACCGATTGTAGCCAAAGGCTGATTTCCATCTGCATCTCATTGCAAAGAAACACGCCCAGGGCTCCCACCTCAGCGTATTTTTCATGCACTTAATTTTGCTGTATTTATCTGGCACAAATGGAAAGCCGGTCCCTGAAAATAATGGCTACATTAAACCGGTCCGTGGAGCAAAAAAGGTTGGGGACCACTGATCTACAACAATGGCAATAATCAATAGTCAGAAGGTGTGTTTAAACTTTTGACCTGTACTGTATGTATACAGTGGGGCAAAAAAGTATTTAGTCAGTCACCAATTGTGCAAGTTCTCCCACTTAAAAAGATGAGAGAGGCCTGTAATATTCATCACAGGTACACTTCAACTATGAGGGAAAAAAAAAAATCCAGAAACTCGCATTGTCTGATTTTTAAAGAATTTATTAGCAAATTATGGTGGAAAGTAAATATTTGGTCAATAACAACATTTCATCTCTATACTTAATGTGACTTGTGTTGGCAATGACAGAGGTCAAATGTTTTCTGTAAGTCTTCACAAGGTTTTCTCATACTGTTGCTGGTATTTTGGACCGTTCCTCCATGCAGATCTCCTCTAGAGCAGTGTTGTTTTGGGGCTGTTGCTGGGCAACACGGACTTTCAACTCCCTCCAAAGATTTTCCATGGGGTTGAGATCTGGAGACTGGCTAGGCCACTCCAGGACCTTGAAATGCTTCTTACGAAGCCACTCCTTCCTTGCCCGGGCGTTGTGTTTGGGATCATTGTCGTGCTGAAACACCCAGCCATGTTTCATCTTCAATGCCCTTGCTGATGGACCGAGGTTTTCACTCAAAGTCTGGCATTCTCTCCATGAGCTTTGAGCACACCCGTGAAGTGGAAACCATTTCAGGTGACTACCTCTTGAAATTAATTAGGGCTGCAACAACTAATCGATTAAAATCGATTATTAAAATAGTTGCCGATTAATTTAGTCATCGATTCGTTGGATCTATGCTATGCGCATGCGCAGAGTTTTTATTATATTTTTATTTTTTAACTAAACCTTTATTTATAAACTGCAACATTTACAAACAGCTGAGAAACAATAATCAAAATAAGTATGGTGCCAGTATGCTGTTTTTTATCAATAAAATACTGGATAGGATAGAAATGTAGTTTGTCTCTTTTATCCGATTATTAATCGATTAATCGAAGTAATAATCGACAGATTAATCGATTATCAAATTAATCGTTAGTTGCAGCCCTAAAAGTAATCGAGAGAATGCCAAGAGTTAAAGTTAAGTTAAAGTAGCAATGATTGTCACACACACACGAGGTGTGGCGAAATTATTCTCTGCATTTCACCCATCACCCTTGATCACCCCCTGGGAGGTGAGCAGCAGCGGTGGCCGCGCCCGGGAATCATTTTTGGTGCTTTAACCCCCAATTCCAACCCTTGATGCGGAGTGCCAAGCAGGGAGGTAATGGCTCCCATTTTTATAGTCTTTGGTATGACTCGGCTGGGGTTTGAACCCACAACCTACCCATCTCAGGGCGGTCACTCTAACCACTAGGCCACTGAGTAGGTACTAGGCCACTGAGTAGGAGTGTGCAAAAACTAAACAGGCTGAGTGTATAGTGGGGTTTGAATACTCGCCGCAAAGTTGCTAAGTCGGCAACTTGGAACCCTCCCTCTACGTCTTCTTATTCTCTGGCAGACCAGTCGCGTATAAGCTGTGTTAATAAGCATAGATACCAGGCACACCGCCACCTAGCAGGTAGTGCCACATCTATTTGTGGCGGTCCAAATTTATTTGTGGATGTATGGGAAACCCTTTTTGTGGAGTTAATGACAACGTTAAAGAAAACAGAAAGGAGGTTGGGGGTTGCCTACAGCCACAGCTGCCAATTAGAGACCATTGTTTTGGGTATTTGTTTCTTATTCAATACAAAATGTCCAGAGAAAGATTTGAGATCTCAGGTTACAGAGGAGCGAGTCTATGCTGCTGACAGAAGGAGGAGAGACTCTTATCTGATTGTCAACTGGAATGTTTTGGTTAGACATTGGGAATGGAAGTAATACAACATCAATCACACACAAAAAAAACAACTTTCTGGAGAGTAAGCGGTTCCCCAAAAGACAAACACAATATACATTAGTGATCTCTGGCATCACAACAGTCCATGTTTCATTTAAAAGTGTCTTATATTTCGAACACAAAACAGGCCGATGCAGTGAAGAAAAGCAATACAACATCAATCACACGAGGACTGTTTACTTAGTCTAAAATTGTTGTGAGAGAAAAGATTGCTAAAATATTAGCTTGACCACGGACTCAGCCACCGGAGGGTGCTTTGTCTCCCGTAAATCGGAACACATGCTGACCTTTGGTGTGCACACTATGTAGAACTCTCCAAATTGGACTAAATCTAGTTAAAATGCAAGTAAAAGCCCAATAATACTTGTATAGTGCTTTTCTACCTCAATATGCTGTTACCTTGATCCACACTATGTAGAACTCTCCAAATTGGACTAAATCTAGTTAAAATGCAAGTAAAAGCCCAGAAGGTACCTGCAGGGTACGTGGTAGTTGTCTACGACCATTCATTTGCAGACATCAACACTTTGTTTTCCCCTTCTCAGTTGATTCAGGATGAAATTAAAGCTCTCGTGCAGCTCCAGAACCGCCAGGCCAGCCTCCAGCAGCACGCGGACTTCCCACAAACCCCGACCGTCAAAACCGGCGACGGCACCAAGGACTTCATCCTGCCCTTCATCCCCGCCGACTGCGCCTTCCCCCGACGCGTGGCCAGTGACGGCGACAGCCCGGCCGCCCCGGCTCTCTCCCCGTTCAGCTCCCCGTCGCCGCCGCCACAAAGGTCGGAGACGGCCAACCCCGGCGAGGAGCGCACGGCCACGGTGCTCAGCAGCGGCTACGGGACTCTTTCCACCTGGGAAACGGGGCCGGAAGCTGAGCCCCGGTGTTCCGCCGGCGTCCAGGAAGACGGCGAGGAGAGTCACGAGCCGTCAGTCCACCAGCAGAAAACCTGTGGGTATGTACTTCTGCTTTTTCTACAAAGTTCTACTTTATTTAGCAGGTCAATAGTATTGTGTTGTTTGAACTAAAGCACTTTAAAAGTGATTTTAGTACTGAGAACACGTCGTTTGCTGTGTCTTTATATTATTAATAATAACGAGGTGAGGTCATTCCTGAAGGAATTGCGTGTGAATGCTCCAATGCTGAAGATTCACTGAAATGCTGACAGAATGTAGTTTGAATGTTGAAGAGTTTGAATTTCCAGGAAAACCGGGATTTGGTTTGGAACTTGGGAAAGTGTTAGTTTGAATGTCCAGAACGAATTGAATGTGTTGAAGGTGGAATGGTTTTAAATAGGTTGAAAAATGTGGGGAATTGTGGAAGTATGAAACATGGACAATTCATTTAGAATGGGGAAAATGTCCCTAAAAACTGAGAATTCTAGGAAATCCGGGAGTTTTTTGTTTTTTTTTACAATTGTTGAAAGGTAGTACACGATTCCTAAAGAGGCTGAATATTTTGAAGTTGGAAGGGTTTGGATCGGATAAAAAATGTGGGAGTTGTGGAACTTTGAAAAATGTCCCATTCTTTTCAATGGGAATTTCATGGGAATTTGGGCATTTCAGGAAAATAGGGATTTTTTGGGAAAATGCAAAGAAATTTGAATGCTCTGAATCAGTTGAAATGGTTGGTGGTGGTATCTTTCAAATTTAATTGAGAAATGGTATCATGGAATTCCTGGAATTTTCGGGGAAGCCAAAAAACTACTTTTTTTGTTTTGTTTTTTTGTCCTGACTAAGAGGAATGTTTTGATGGTGGAACGGTTGAAGTGGGTTGAAAAATGTGGGAGTAGTCGACACAAAAACGGGTGAAAATAGGGTTTGAAAAACTGGGAATTCTGGAAATTCCCTGAATTTTTTGGAACTTGAAAAAATGATAGTTTGAATGTCTCGGATGGTGGAATGTGTTGAAGGTGGAATGGTTTGAATCGGTTGAAAAATGTGGAAATGGTGGAAGTTTGAAAAATGGACAATTCCTTTTGAATGGGGAAAATGTCCCTAAAAACTGAGAATTCTAGGAAATCCGGGAGTTGTTTTTTTTTACAATTGTTGAAAGGGAGTACACAATTCCTGAAGAGGCTGAATATTTGGTCCTGATTAAGAGGAATGTTTTGACGGTGGAACGGTTGAAGTGGGTTGAAAAATGTGGAAGGAGTAGTCAACAGAAAAAAGGGTGAAAATAGGGTTTAAAAAACTGGGGATTCTGGAAATTTCTGGAATTTTTTTTAACTTGAAAAAATGATAGTTTGAATGTCAAGGATGGTGGAATGTGTTGAAGGTGGAATGGTTTGAATCGGTTGAAATATTTGAAAATGGTGGAAGTTTGACAAATGGACAATTCATTTTGAATGGGAAAAATTTCCAGGAAGACCAGAATTTTGTTTGGAACTTGGGAAAGTGTTAGTTTGATTGTCCAGAACGAATTGAATGTGTTGAAAGTGGAATGGTTTTAAATAGATTGAAAAATTGACAATTCATTTAGAATGGGGAAAATGTCTTTAAAAACTGAGAATTCTAGGAAATCCGGGAGTTGTTTTTTTTACAATTGTTGAAAGGGAGTACACGATTCCTGAAGAGGCTCAATATTTGGTCCTGATTAAGAGGAATGTTTTGACGGTGGAACGGTTGAAGTGGGTTGAAAAAAACAGGTGAAAATAGGGTTTGAAAAACTGGGAATTCTGTAAACTCCTGGAATTTTTTGGAACTTGAAAAAATGATAGTTTGAATGTCTCGGATGGTGGAATGTGTTGAAGGTGGAATGGTTTGAATCGGTTGAAAAATGTGGAAATGGTGGAAGTTTGAAAAATGGACAATTCCTTTTGAATGGGGAAAATGTCCCTAAAAACTGAGAATTCTAGGAAATCCGGGAGTTGTTTTTTTTACAATTGTTGAAAGGGAGTACACAATTCCTAAAGAGGCTGAATATTTTGAAGTTGGAAGGGTTTGAATCGGATAAAAAAATGTGGGAGTTGTGGAACTTTGAAAAATGTCCCATTCTTTTCAATGGGAATTTCAGGAAAAGAGGGATTTTTTTGGAAAATGCAAAGAAATTTGAATTCTCTGAATCAGTTGAAATGGTTGGTGGTGGTATCTTTCAAATTTAATTGAGAAATGGTATCATGGAATTCCTAGAATTTTCGGGGAAACCAAAAAACAACTTTGTTTTTTTGGTTTTTTTGTCCTGACTAAGAGGAATGTTTTGATGGTGGAACGGTTGAAGTGGGTTGAAAAATGTGGAGGGAGTGGTCAACACAAATACAGGTGAAAATAGGGTTTGAAAAACTGTGAATTCTGGAAATTCCAATAATTTTTTTTAACTTGAAAAAATGATATTTTGAATGTCTAGGATGGTGGAATGTGCTGAAGGTGGAATGGTTTGAATCGGTTGAAAATGTGGAAGTTTGAAAAATGGCCAATTAATTTTGAATGGGAAAAATTTCCAGGAAAACCGGAATTTGGTTTGGAACTTGGGAAAGTGTTAGTTTGAATGTCCAGAACGAATTGAAGGTGGAATGGTTTAAGTAGATTGAAAAATGTGGGAATTGTGGAAGTGTGAAACATAGACAATTCATTTAGAATGGGGAAAATGTCCCTAAAAACTGAGAATTGTAGGAAATCCGGGAGTTTTTTTGTTTTTTTTACAATTGTTGAAAGGTAGTACATGATTCCTAAAGAGGCTGAATATTTTGAAGTTGGAAGGGTTTGGATCGGATAAAAAATGTGGGAGTTGTGGAACTTTGAAAAATGTCCCCTTCTTTTCAATGGGAATTTCATGGGAATTTCGGGAAAAGAGGGAATTTTTGGGAAAATGTAAATACATTTTAAAGCTCTGAATCAGTTGAAATGGTTGGTGTTGGTATCTTTCAAATTTTAAATTGAAAAATGGTATTACGGAATTCCTGGAATTTTCGGGAAAACCAAAAATTCCTGGAATTTTGGGAAAACCAAAAAACAACTTTGTTTTTTGTCCTGATGAAGAGGAATGTATTGACGGTGGAACGGTTGAAGTGGGTTGAAAAATGTGGAAGGAGTGGTCGACACAAAAAAGGGTGAAAAATGGGTTCTAAAAAAACGGGAATTCCTGGAAATTTTTTGGAACTTGGAAAAATGATATTTTGAATGTCCAGGATGAGTGGAATATGTTGAAGGTGGAATGGTTTGTATCGGTTGAAAAATTTGGAAATGGTGGAAGTTTAAAAAATGGCCAATTCATTTTGAATGGGAAACATTTCCAGGAAAACTGGGATTTGGTTTGGAACTTGGGAAAGTGTTAGTTTGAATGTCCAGACCGCATTGAATGTGGAATGGTTTAAGTAGGTTGAAAAATGTGGGAATTGTGGAAGTGTGAAAAATGGACAATTCATTTAGAATGGGGAAAATGTCCCTAAAAACTGAAAATTGTAGGAAATCCAGAAGTTGTTGTTTTTTTTACAATTGTTGAAAGGGAGTACACGATTCCTGAAGACGCTGAATATTTTGAAGTTGGAAGGGTTTGGATCGGATACAAAATGTGGGCTGTTGTGGAACTTTGAAAAATGTCCCATTCTTTTCAATGGGAATTTGGGAATTTCAGGAAAATAGGGATTTTTTTGGAAAATGCAAAGAAATTTGAATGCTCTGAATCAGTTGAAATGGTTGGTGGTGGTATCTTTCAAATTTAATTGAGAAATGGTATCACGGAATTCCTGGAATTTTCGGGGAAACCAAAAAACAACTTTGTTTTTTTTGTTTTTTTGTCCTGATTAAGAGGAATGTTTTGATGGTGGAACGGTTGAAGTGGGTTGAAAAATGTGGAGGGAGTGGTCGACACAAATACGGGTGGAAATAGGGTTTGAAAAACTGAATTCTGGAAATTCCAAGAATTTTTTTTAACTTGAAAAAATGATATTTTGAATGTCTAGGATGGTGGAATGTGCTAGAGGTGGAATGGTTTGAATCGGTTGAAAATGTGGAAGTTTGAAAAATGGCCAATTCATTTTGAATGGGAAAAATTTCCAGGAAAACCGGAATTTGGTTTGGAACTTGGGAAAGTGTTAGTTTGAATGTCCAGAACGAATTGAAGGTGGAATGGTTTAAGTAGGTTGAAAAATGTGGGAATTGTAGAAGTATGAAACATGGACAATTCATTTTGAATGGGGAAAATGTTCCTAAAAACTGAGAATTCTAGGAAATCCGGGAGGTTTTTTTTTTTTACAATTGTTGAAAGGAAGTACACGATTCCTGAAGAAGCTGAATATTTCGAAGTTGGAAGGGTTTGGATCGGATAAAAAATGTGGGAGTTGTGGAACTTTGAAAAATGTCCCATTCTTTTCAATGGGAATTTCAGGAAAAGAGGGAATTTTTTTGGAAAATGCAAAGAAATTTGAATGCTCTGAATCAGTTGAAATGGTTGGTGTTGGTGATATCTTTCAAATATTAAATTGAGAAATGGTATCACGGAATTCCTGGAATTTTCAGGGAAACCAAAATACAACTTTTTTTTGTTTGTTTTTTGTCCTGACTAAGAGGAATGTTTTGATGGTGGAACGGTTGAAGTGGGTTGAAAAATGTGGAGGGAGTGGTCGACACAAATACGGGTGGAAATAGGGTTTGAAAAACTGAATTCTGGAAATTCCAAGAATTTTTTTTAACTTGAAAAAATGATATTTTGAATGTCTACGATGGTGGAATGTGTTGGAGGTGGAATGGTTTGAATCAGTTGAAAATGTGGAAGTTTGAAAAATGGCCAATTCATTTTGAATGGGAAAAATTTCCAGGAAAACCGGAATTTGGTTTGGAACTTGGGAAAGTGTTAGTTTGAATGTCCAGACTGAATTGAAGGTGGAATGGTTTAAGTAGGTTGAAAAATGTGGGAATTGTAGAAGTATGAAACATGGACAATTCATTTTGAATGGGGAAAATGTTTCTAAAAACTGAGAATTCTAGGAAATCCGGGAGGTTTTTTTTTTTACAATTGTTGAAAGGAAGTACACGATTCCTGAAGAAGCTGAATATTTTGAAGTTGGAAGGGTTTGAATCGGATAAAAAATGTGGGAGTTGTGGAACTTTGAAAAATGTCCCATTCTTTTCAATGGGAATTTGGGAATTTCAGGAAAAGAGGGAATTTTTTTTGAAAATGCAAAGAAATTTGAATGCTCTGAATCAGTTGAAATGGTTGGTGTTGGTGATATCTTTCAAATATTAAATTGAGAAATGGTATCACGGAATTCCTGGAATTTTCGGGGAAACCAAAATACAACTTTGTTTTTTTTGTTTTTTGTCCTGACTAAGAGGAATGTTTTGATGGTGGAACGGTTCAAGTGGGTTGAAAAATGTGGAGGGAGTGGTCGACACAAATACGGGTGGAAATAGGGTTTGAAAAACTGAATTCTGGAAATTCCAAGAATTTTTTTTAACTTGAAAAAATTGTATTTTGAATGTCTAGGATGGTGGAATGTGTTGGAGGTGGAATGGTTTGAATCGGTTGAAAATGTGGAAGTTTGAAAAATGGCCAATTCCTTTTGAATGGGAAAAATTTCCAGGAAAACCGGAATTTGGTTTGGAACTTGGGAAAGTGTTAGTTTGAATGTCCAGAACGAATTGAATGTGTTGAAGGTGGAATGGTTTTGATGAGGTCGAAAAATGTGGGAATTGTGGAAGTGTGAAAAATGGACAATTCATTTTGAATGGGGAAAATGTCTTTAAAAACTGAGAATTCTAGGAAATCCGGGAGTTGTTTTTTTTACAATTGTTGAAAGGGAGTACACGATTCCTGAAGAGGCTCAATATTTTGAAGTTGGAAGGGTTTGGATCGGATAAAAAATGTGGGAGTTGTGGAACTTTGACAAATGTCCCATTCATTTCTATGGGAATTTCATGGGAATTTCAGGAAAAGAGGGATTTTTTTTGGAAAATGCAAAGAAATTTGAATGATCTGAATCAGTTGAAATGGTTGGTGTTGGTGGTATATCTTTCAAATTTTAAATTGAGAAATGGTATTACGGAATTTCGGGAAAACCAAAAATTCCTGGAATTTTGGGAAAACCCCCAAAAAACGTTGTTTTTTGTCCTGATGAAGAGGAATGTTTTGACGGTGGAACGGTTGAAGTGGGTTGAAAAATGTGGAAGGAGTGGTCGACACAAAAAAGGGTGAAAAATTGGTTCTAAAAAAACGGGAATTCTGGGAATTCCTGGAAATATTTGGGAACTTGGAAAAATTATATTTTGAATGTCCAGGATGAATGGAATATGTTGAAGGTGGAATGGTTTGAATCGGTTGAAAAATGTGGAAATAGTGGAAGTTTAAAAAATGGCCAATTCATTTTGAATGGGGAAAATTTCCAGAAAAACCGGGATTTGGTTTGGAACTTGGGAAAGTGTTAGTTTGAATGTCCAGAACGAATTGAATGTGTTGAAGGTGGAATGGTTTTAAATAGGTTGAAAAATGTGGGAATTGTGGAAGTGTGAAAAATGGACAATTTATTTTCCATCCACCCAGCAGGCAAATGTTAACATGCTAACCGTCATATTGTGTCACGTACCAAGTTTAATGACTGTAAGGTGTACGCCTGTGTTTGCATGCTAACAGTTAGCATGTGGCAAGTATCAAATTATATGATTAAGAGGTAAACCCTGGTAAATTAAGCTAAAAAAAAAAAAAAGTTAGCATGCTAAGAGACAAATTACCTCCCTGCTTGGCACTCAGCATCAAGGGTTGGAATTGGGGGTTAAATCACCAAAAATTATTCCCGGGCGCAGCCACCGCTGCTGCTCACTGCTCCCCTCACCTCCCAGGGGGTGAGGGTGATGGATCAAATGCAGAGTTAGTGTGTGTGTGTGTGACAATCATTGGTACTTTTTAACATTATTTAT
>NC_084738.1:80705761-80755761 GCF_033978785.1 Entelurus aequoreus | reverse complement strand
GGCTCAAAAAATGTATACTTACTAATTAATAATAACAGTTTTGTTTTAAACGTCCATCCATCCATCCATCCATCCATTTTACAATATAATTACAACACTTTATGTACATATTTATATACAGATTTGAACAATAAGTCATTCACTGAAATATATTTATTAATTGTGGTTCTTACAAAAAATATATCTTATAAAATATAAAAGCTAAAATGTCTCTTAAAGCTCTGCCCCTTTAATTAGTGCATACTAAATAATTTAACTTTAGCCTACTACTACAACCATATTATTTACCAGCAACATAAAGTGAAACAGAGGCAGAGGTGTCCTGCCACAGTCAGTAACAAATAAACAGAAAACAGTAGTGGTCAAATACAAATAAGGCAACAAGAGAAGTATCCTACACTTCTCTTTTGTAAAGTAAATCTGAACAGCCTATATGGGCATCTACATCAACTATATGATTTGTCTGAGAAGCTGGACAGGACAAAAAAAAAAATTTTTTATAAAAAAAAAAATAATTTAAAAAAAAAATTGTTATTTATTTGTGGCGGACGTAATTCTTTCGTGGCGGGCCGCCACAAATAAATGAATGTGTGGGAAACACTGCTTATGTATATTTGTTGAAATTGCCATGTAAACTCGCTAATGCTAATCGGTAGCATGTCAATAGCATAAAACAATGTATATTAGCATCAAGCTAGTGCATTTTTGTAAAAGGGGAGTTTTACTTAACTTACATTTCACCCGTTATTGCGTCAACTTTGACAGCCCTACTTTAAACATCCAACTTTTGCCGAAATATGGCATGGCCAATTACGCAAACTTGATGATTATATTCCTTTTTTGTGTGCATTATTCCAAATGTTTCCTGTGTTGGTTGTCAGGTGCGAACGTCTGGAGAAAGCCCTCGCTGAAGCTACCAAACGTATCCAGCAGCTGGAGGCAACCAACGCCTCACTGGAGAAAAAGCTGGTAATCCATTCAGCGTACCATATAAGCCACACCCACTCAATTTTAGAATACATAAAAAAAAAAAAAATGTTTTCATATATTAGCCGCACCTGACTATAAGCCGCAGATATATACGTTGTAAAATTTGTTATTTATTCATAAATATTTTACATACTTTAATTGTTTCCAAACGGCAGTAAAACGGCTAATCAAACAAAACAGAAGTCATCGTCATGGACCCACCAGCTGCGGAAGCTAGCTCTCCAATCGGCTATACAGACTTGATAACTCTACGGTGATGTTTTGGTGAATTTACAAAACAATACAAAAAGAATGCCGTTGTAAGTTGATAACACCAACACAGACACTAGTAAACGTGTTAGCATATTAGCTAATGCAAACGACTCAAGCTTGTTTACATTACGATAGCACCTACAAATAGTATGCATTAAAACACTCCAACAAACATCACATATGGGACGGTTTATTAAGTACGATTTGTTGTAGTTATATTGTAAAACTTCCAAACGTCGCTTGGAGTGATGACTGAAGAATCCTTTCGAGTAGAAACGCTATGGACGACTTAGAAGACAGAACAGCACTTCTACTTGGGGTTGAAAGCGCTAAACGAAGGGCACTGCAGCACCTACAGTGAGAGAACCCGTCCAGAAGATGGCGCCATAGCACTAACAATAACACACCTTTTCATTTTATTTTCTTCCACTATTTTCATTATGGCCGTCAGTGAAGACACATCTATAAATTAGCCGCACCGTTTTATAAGCCGCAGGGTTCAAAGCGTAGGAAACAATTGACAATAAAATAATTTAAGGTAATTCAGTGTCGTCATACTCTTGGTTGGATGAGTAGATCAGGATCAATTGTGTGCCAATCCAGGCCGAGTGGCCCGACCGCTACGCCGTGGCGGGCGCCGCCGTGAAGTCGCTGCGTCAGCGGCTAGAAGACGGCAAGCGCTCGGCTCGAGAGAAGGACGCCACGGCGGCCCGCTTGAGGGCGTGCGCCAAGCAGCAGGAGGCGGCGGCGCTGAAGGCCCGGCAGGAGGCGGACGAGAGCGAGGCCAAGATGGAGCGGGAGGGCAAGATGATGAAGGAGGTGAGGCGGGGTATCGCACAGACGCAGGATTCTCACCAGCGCAGAGAGTCAAATTGTTGTTTGCTTTTTCCCCCCGCTCAGCTACTGGCTCAGTACGAGCGTGTGGAGAAGGACAAGGAGGGACTGAAGGTAAGCAATGATGACGAGCCATGTCCCATGTACTGGAAAATTGTTATAAGTACACCTCTGCGTAACATTGTGTCCTTATTAACATTAAGACAACAAAAATGACAGAAATATAAATCGACTTACAACAATGAATACCTTTTATTTAACTTTGTTTTTAGTCTGTAAGGATTTTTAGTGCATCAATTTTCTTATTTGAGAAGGACTGCATTACAGATTTCTATACAAACATTGTGTTTATTAAATACACTGAGAGCAGTGTAGTGAAGTGCCCGCCACTTCATTTTATTTGGCCCTCGAAAGCCTGGAAATAAAATGTGTCAATAAACTACTGTAACTTTTCTTACTAAATGTATTCATTATTTCTATTTTGGGAGTGAAAAAAAATATATGTACTCCATGTAAAGGCAAATTATGTTAACCTAAATATTGTCTAACTATGCAAAATATATTATCAAAACCATTTTTTAAATAGAAATAAATACTAATAGTAATGATTTCAAAGCAAGTTATCCATCAAATTGTGCAATGTAAAAGTAGATTTCATGGTGAAATTGTGAAATCTACTGTGATTTTACCAGCATTTTTCTCTAAATGTAAAAAACAGTATTTTTTTTATTGTAGTAAACTGGGGTGCCATTTTGGCATTTACAGTAATACATCCAAAAATCTACACTTGTTGATTTGCGGTAAAAAAAACAGCAAACTGGCAGCTCAGGAGCTAAAATTTTACTTTAAAATTGCATTTATTTTTTATTTAGAGTAAAAAAACAAATGTACACTTTACAGTAAAATTCTGGCAACTGAGCTGCCTTTTTTAACCATAAAAACAGTAATATACACTACATTTTGAGGTGAAATTATTGCAACTTATCATATTTTTTTCACATTTTAGTTTTAAAGAAATCTACTAATAAAATGCATAAAAAACCTGTACTTTTTTACTGTAAAAAACTCTGGTGCCTTGTTGGCATCTACAGTAATACACCCAAAAAATCTACAGTTGTT
Organism: Entelurus aequoreus; assembly: GCF_033978785.1. NCBI lineage: Eukaryota > Metazoa > Chordata > Actinopteri > Syngnathiformes > Syngnathidae > Entelurus > Entelurus aequoreus. The sequence goes on along the minus strand of NC_084738.1, from coordinate 80,752,566 downwards.
CATTTGCGGTAAAAAAAACAAAAAACAACAAACTGGCAGCTCAGATGCCAAAATTTTACTGTAAAATTCTGGTAACTGAGCTGCCTTTTTTTAACCATAAAAACAGCAGTACTGTTTTTCCATTTACAGTAATATACACTACCTTTTTGAGGTGAAATTATTGCAACTTATTATATTTTTTTAACATAATAGTTAAAAAAAAAAATCAAATGATAAAATGCATAAAAGAACTGTACTTTTTTTTTTTTACAGTAATACACCAAAAAAATCTACAGTTGTTGATTTGCAGTAAAAAAAAAAACAACAACAACAAACTGGCAGCTCAGGTGCCAAAGTTTTACTGTAAAATAGCAGTTTTTTTTATTTACAGTGAAAAAACAAATGTAAATTTTACAGTAAAATTCTGGCAATTGAGCTGCCTTTTTTTACCATAAAAACAGCAGTAGTGTTTTTCCATTTACAGTAATATACACTACATTTTGAGGTGAAATTATTACAACTTATCATATTTCTTTAACATATTAGTTAAAAATAAATAAATCTAATGATAAAATGCATAAAAGAGCTGTACTTTTTTTTTTTTTTACAGTAATACACCAAAAAAATCTACAGTTATAGATTTGCAGTTAAAAAAAAAACCCAACAAACTGGCAGCTCAGGGTGCCAAAATTTTACTGTAAAATAGCAGTTTTTTTAATTTACAGTGAAAAAACAAATGTAAATTTTACAGTAAAATTGTGGCAACTGAGCTGCCTTTTTTTTACCATAAAAACAGCAGTAGTGTTTTTCCATTTACAGTAATATACACTACATTTTGAGGTGAAATTATTGCAATTTACCATATTTTTTTTTTACATTTTAGTTAAAAAAAAAATCTAATAATAATATGCATTAAAAAACAGTACTTTTTTTAACTGTAATAAACGATGTTGACGTTTTGGCATTTACAGTAATACACCAAAAAATCTACAGTTGGTGATTTGCGGTAAAAAAAAACCAAAAGAAAAACAAAAAACTGGCAGCTCAGGTGCCAAAATTTTACTGTAAAATTCTGGTAACTGAGCTGCCTTTTTTTAACCATAAATACAGCAGTACTGTTTTTCCATTTATAGTAATATACACTACCTTTTGAGGTGAAATTATTGCAACTTATCATATTTTTTTAACATATTAGTTTAAAAAAAATCAAATGATAAAATGCATAAAAGAACTGTACTTTTTTTTTTACAGTAATACACCAAAAAAATCTACAGTTGTTGATTTGCAGTTAAAAAAAAAAACCAACAAACTGGCAGCTCAGGTGCCAAAGTTTTACTGTAAAATAGCAGTTTTTTTATTTACAGTGAAAAAAAAAAAAGTCAATAAAATTCTGGCAATTGAGCTGCCTTTTTTTTACCATAAAAACAGCAGTAGTGTTTTTCCATTTACAGTAATATACACTACCTTTTGAGGTGAAATTATTGCAACTTACCATATTTTTTTTTACATTTTAGTTAAAGAAAAGTATCTAATAATAATATGCATTAAAAAACAGTACTTTTTTTAACTGTAGTAAACGGTGTTGACGTTTTGGCATTTACAGTAATACACCAAAAAATCTACAGTTGGTGATTTGCGGTAAAAAAAACAAAAACAAAAACTGGCAGCTCATGTGCCAAAATTTTACTGTAAAATTCTGGTAACTGAGCTGCCTTTTTTAACCATAAAAACAGCAGTACTGTTTTTCCATTTACAGTAATATACACTACATTTTGAGGTGAAATTATTGCAACTTATCATATTTCTTGAACATATTAGTTTAAAAAAAATAAATCTAATGATAAAATGCATAAAAGAACTATACTTTTTTTTTTTTACAGTAATACACCAAAAAAAATCTACAGTTGTTGATTTGCAGTTAAAAAAAACCCCCAACAAACTGGCAGCTCAGGTGCCAAAGTTTTACTGTAAAATACTGGTAACTGAGCTGCCTTTTTTTAACCATAAAAACAGCAGTAGTGTTTTTCCATTTACAGTAATATACACTACCTTTTTGAGGTGAAATTATTGCAACTTATTATATTTTTTTAACATAATAGTTTAAAAAAAATCAAATGATAAAATGCATAAAAGAACTGTACTTTTTTTTTTACAGTAATACACCAAAAAAATCTACAGTTGTTGATTTGCAGTTTAAAAAAAAACCCCAACAAACTGGCAGCTCAGGTGCCAAAGTTTTACTGTAAAATAGCAGTTTTTTTATTTACAGTGAAAAAAAAAAAAGTAAATAAAATTCTGGCAATTGAGCTGCCTTTTTTTTACCATAAAAACAGCAGTAGTGTTTTTCCATTTACAGTAATATACACTACCTTTTGAGATGAAATTATTGCAACTTACCATATTTTTTTTTACATTTTAGTTAAAAAAAAAATCTAATAATAATATGCATTAAAAAACAGTACTTTTTTTAACTGTAATAAACGGTGTTGACGTTTTGGCATTTACAGTAATACACCAAAAAATCTACAGTTGGTGATTTGCGGTAAAAAACAAACAAAAGAAAAACAAAAAACTGGCAGCTCAGGTGCCAAAATTTTACTGTAAAATTCTGGTAACTGAGCTGCCTTTTTTTAACCATAAATACAGCAGTACTGTTTTTCCATTTATAGTAATATACACTACCTTTTGAGGTGAAATTATTGCAACTTATCATATTTTTTTAACATATTAGTTTAAAAAAAAAATCAAATGATAAAATGCATAAAAGAACTGTACTTTTTTTTTTACAGTAATACACCAAAAAAATCTACAGTTGTTGATTTGCAGTTAAAAAAAAAACCCAACAAACTGGCAGCTCAGGTGCCAAAGTTTTACTGTAAAATAGCAGTTTTTTTATTTACAGTGAAAAAAAAAAAAGTAAATAAAATTCTGGCAATTGAGCTGCCTTTTTTTTTACCATAAAAACAGCAGTAGTGTTTTTCCATTTACAGTAATATACACTACCTTTTGAGGTGAAATTATTGCAACTTACCATATTTTTTTTTACATTTTAGTTAAAAAAAAGTATCTAATAATAATATGCATTAAAAAACAGTACTTTTTTTAACTGTAGTAAACGGTGTTGACGTTTTGGCATTTACAGTAATACACCAAAAAATCTACAGTTGGTGATTTGCGGTAAAAAAAACAAAAACAAAAACTGGCAGCTCATGTGCCAAAATTTTACTGTAAAATTCTGGTAACTGAGCTGCCTTTTTTAACCATAAAAACAGCAGTACTGTTTTTCCATTTACAGTAATATACACTACATTTTGAGGTGAAATTATTGCAACTTATCATATTTCTTGAACATATTAGTTTAAAAAAAATAAATCTAATGATAAAATGCATAAAAGTACTGTACTTTTTTTTTTACAGTAATACACCAAAAAAATCTACAGTTGTTGATTTGCAGTTTAAAAAAAACCCCAACAAACTGGCAGCTCAGGTGCCAAAGTTTTACTGTAAAATAGCAGTTTTTTTATTTACAGTGAAAAAACAAATGTAAATTTTACAGTAAAATTCTGGCAATTGAGCTGCTTTTTTTTTTTACCATAAAAACAGCACTAGTGTTTTTCCATTTACAGTAATATACACTACATTTTGAGGTGAAATTATTGCAATTTACCATATTTTTTTTAACATTTTAGTTAAAAAAAAGAAGTAATAATAATATGCATTAAAAAACAGTACTTTTTTTTAACTGTAATAAACGGTGTTGACGTTTTGGCATTTACAGTAATACACCAAAAAATCTACAGTTGGTGATTTGCGGTAAAAAAACCAAAACAAAAACAAAAAACTGGCAGCTCAGGTGCCAAAATTTTACTGTAAAATTCTGGTAACTGAGCTGCCTTTTTTTAACCATAAATACAGCAGTACTGTTTTTCCATTTATAGTAATATACACTACCTTTTGAGGTGAAATTATTGCAACTTATCATATTTTTTTAACATATTAGTTTAAAAAAAAATCAAATGATAAAATGCATAAAAGAACTGTACTTTTTTTTTTACAGTAATACACCAAAAAAATCTACAGTTGTTGATTTGCAGTTAAAAAAAAACAACCAACAAACTGGCAGCTCAGGTGCCAAAATTTTACTGTAAAATAGCAGTTTTTTTTATTTACAGTGAAAAAACAAATGTAAATTTTACAGTAAAATTCTGGCAATTGAGCTGCCTTTTTTTTTTTTTTACCATAAAAACAGCAGTACTGTTTTTCCATTTACAGTAATATACACTACCTTTTGAGGTGAAATTATTGCAACTTACCATATTTTTTTTTAGTGAAGTGAAGGAAGTGAATTACATTTATATAGCGCTTTTTCTCAAGTGACTCAAAGCGCTTTACATTATGAAACCCAATATCTAAGTTACATTTTGAGGTGAAATTATTGCAATTTACCATATTTTTTTTTACATTTTAGTTAAAAAAAATATCTAATAATAATATGCATTAAAAAACAGTACTTTTTTTTAACTGTAATAAACGGTGTTGACGTTTTGGCATTTACAGTAATACACCAAAAAATCTACAGTTGGTGATTTGCGGTAAAAAAAACAAAAACAAAAACTGGCAGCTCATGTGCCAAAATTTTACTGTAAAATTCTGGTAACTGAGCTGCCTTTTTTAACCATAAAAACAGCAGTACTGTTTTTCCATTTACAGTAATATACACTACATTTTGAGGTGAAATTATTGCAACTTATCATATTTCTTTAACCTATTAGTTTAAAAAAAATAAATCTAATGATAAAATGCATAAAATAACTGTACTTTTTTTTTTTTTACAGTAATACACCAAAAAAATCTACAGTAATAGATTTGCAGTTAAAAAAAAACCCAACAAACTGGCAGCTCAGGTGCCAAAATTTTACTGTAAAATAGCTTTTTTTTTAAATTTACAGTGAAAAAACTAATGTAAATTTTACAGTAAAATTCTGGCAACTGAGCTGCCTTTTTTTACCATAAAAACAGCAGTAGTGTTTTTCCATTTACAGTAATATACACTAAATTTTGAGGTGAAATTATTGCAACTTACCATATATTTTTTAACATTTTAGTTAAAAAAAATATCTAATAATAATATGCATTAAAAAACAGTACTTTTTTTAACTGTAATAAACGGTGTTGACGTTTTGGCATTTACAGTAATACACCAAAAAATCTACAGTTGGTGATTTGCGGTAAAAAAAAACAAAAACAAAAACAAAAACTGGCAGCTCATGTGCCAAAATTTTACTGTAAAATTCTGGTAACTGAGCTGCCTTTTTTAACCATAAAAACAGCAGTACTGTTTTTCCATTTACAGTAATATACACTACATTTTGAGGTGAAATTATTGCAACTTATCATATTTCTTTAACCTATTAGTTTAAAAAAAATAAATCTAATGATAAAATGCATAAAATAACTGTACTTTTTTTTTTTCACAGTAATACACCAAAAAAATCTACAGTAATAGATTTGCAGTTAAAAAAACCCCAACAAACTGGCAGCTCAGGTGCCAAAATTTTACTGTAAAATAGCTTTTTTTTTTTATTTACAGTGAAAAAACTAATGTAAATTTTACAGTAAAATTCTGGCAACTGAGCTGCCTTTTTTTTTTTTTACCATAAAAACAGCAGTAGTGTTTTTCCATTTACAGTAATATACACTAAATATTGAGGTGAAATTATTGCAACTTACCATATTTTTTTTACATTTTAATATAAAAAAAATAATCTAATAATAATATGCATTAAAAAACAGTACTTTTTTTAACTGTAATAAACGGTGTTTATTTTGGCATTTAAAGTAATACACCAAAAAATCCACAGTTTCCTTAACTGTTTTTTGAACTTTGTTGTTTCCATTTGGATGCTGCCACTCTGTTTTGTGTCACTTCCTCCTGGTTTGAATTGATCCTGATTGTTTTTTCTTGTTGTTGTTGGCAGGACAACTTGCTGGCAAAAGAGAACAAACTTGCCCGAGCCAACGACGAGATCTTGGAGCTGAAGAGGTGAGAACGTGCACACCCACTGGTGGTGTAAAAATTCACTCATCCTTCCTGTGCTGCCAGGAACGTCTCCAAACTGGAGGGTCAGGTGAGGCAGCTGGAGCATGAGAACCAGGCCAGGGTCTGCCACACCCTCCACGGTGTCCCCCAGTCGTCCGTAGCCGGGTGAGTATCTCCCACCAGCTATTCTCTTGCTTGGGTTTACATCCTCTATGTTGTCCACAGTCTCTACCACCATCCTGACCTGCTGCGCTCGCCCAGCAGAGGCAACACCCAGCCGGACATCACCCGCAAGAGGTCTCCTTGCCCGGAACCTGACCCTCCATTCCGAATCATCCCGCCTGCAAGCGTGGAGACCCTCTCAACCGGTCGCCACTTAAGGCAGGTTATATATTTTCTAGTACTGTCTGGAGATCGACCGATACGGTTGTTTCCATACCAATTATTAGAAGCTAAGGAGGCCGATAACAGATATTTGGAGTCGATATGTATTTGCAGTAAAAGTCACTTAAACATGAATAATATGTGTCAGTGAACATCTGGACAAGGCTTTAAGTTGTTTTTTTAACATTATTTTTTTAGGAAACGTGGGACCAGTAGCGACATGATGTTTTATGGGCGCTAATGTTGTGGTTAATTTAGCAGCAAAAAACATCAAACACCTTTATCACGTGTGTCTAAGAGGAGCTTCAACATTTGCATTTAAAAATGTAGAAAACCTCCTAGGAAAATTGGTAAAAATATGGCATTTTTCTACATCTCAATAACTCACCATCCACTCAATTTTATACGATTTTATAGCAGTTTATGGATTCAATACATTGTAAGTTTTCCTTGTGAGGAACCCTGAAATATTGTAAACATTTCAATTAAAACACTTCTGGGCTCTTTCACGTAGATTAGAGTTGATAAATGTTTCAAGATGGCTGACATCATTTCTACCTGGATGTTACAGAAAGTATGAGAATGTGTGAGCTGATGCCTGCTCTTATTTACTTGCATACCGTATTTTTCGGACTGTAGAGCGCACCGGTATATAAGCCGGATCCACTTCATTTTAGGGCAAACATTTTTTCCCATCTATTAGCCACTCCGGACTATAAGCCTCAGATATATTTCTTGTGAAATTAGTTATTTACATCGAAATATTATGTAAATGTTTATTTCCATACATTAATTGTTTCCAAAGGGTGTCCGTAAAACGGCAGTAAAACGGCTGATCAAACAAAACAGAAGTCATCGTCATGGACCCACTAGCTGCGGAAGCTAGCTCTCCAGTCAGCTAAATAGCCTCAATAACTACACGGTGACGTCATTTATTTCATGTATAAATTATATATTTTCTAGTGCTGTCTAGAGATCGACCAATATGTTTTTTTCCATACCGATTATCAGGATCCAAAGAGGCCGATAACAGATATTTGGAGTTGATATTTATTTGCAGTAAAAGTCACTTAAACATGAATAATATGTGTCAGTGAACATCTGGACAAGGCTTTAAGTTGTTTTTTTAACATTATTTTTTTAGGAAACGTGGGACCAGTAGTGACATGATGTTTTATGGGCGCTAATGTTGTGGTTAATTTAGCAGCAAAAAACATCAAACACCTTTATCACGTGTGTCTAAGAGGAGCTTCAACATTTGCATTTAAAAATGTAGAAAACCTCCTAGGAAAATTGGTAAAAATATGGCATTTTTCTACATCTCAATAACTCACCATCCACTCAATTTTATACGATTTTATAGCAGTTTATGGTTTTCCTTGTGAGGAACCCTGAAATATTGTAAACATTTCAATTAAAACACTTCTGGGGCTCTTTCACGTAGATTAGAGTTGATAAATGTTTCAAGATGGCTGACATCATTTCTACCTGGATGTTACAGAAAGTATGAGAATGTGTGAGCTGATGCCTGCTCTTATTTACTAGCATACCGTATTTTTCGGACTGTAGAGCGCACCGGTATATAAGCCGGATCCACTTCATTTTAGGGCAAACATTTTTTCCCATCTATTAGCCACTCCGGACTATAAGGCTCAGATATATTTGTTGTGAAATGAGTTATTTACATCGAAATATTATGTAAATGTTTATTTCCATACATTAATTTTTTCCAAAGGCTGTCCGTAAAACGGCTGATCAAACAAAACAGAAGTCATGGTCATGGACCCACTAGCTGCGCAAGCTAGCTCTCCAGTCAGCTAAACAGACTCAATAATTCCACGGTGACGTTTTGGTGGGTTTACTGAGGTAATTGAAACAACACTAAAAGAATGCCGTTGTAAGTTAATAATACTAACACACACACTCATAAACGTGTTAGCATATTAGCTAATGCTAACGACGCTAGCTTGATCACATCACGACAGCATTTTTACATGTCGTGATTTTAATATTAGCCGAGTATTTAGTGATATCGTTATTATAAGCGCTAACGCAGGCAAACTATTTATAGCGGCGCCGGGATCACTTCCAGGTAGAGATGTCTGACAACATCGGACTGCCGATATCGGCCGATAAATGCTTTAAAATGTGATATCGGAAATTATCGGTTTCAAAAAGTAAAATTTGTGACTTTTTAAAAGGCCGCTGTGTACACGGACGTAGGGAGAAGTACAGAGCGCCAATAAACCTTCAAGCCACTGCCTTTGCGTGCCGGCACAGTCACATAATATCTACGGCTTTTCACACACACAAGTGAATGCTAGGCATACTTGGTCAACAGCCATACAGGTCACACTGAGGGTGGCGGTATAAACAACTTTAACACTGTTACAAATATGCGCCACACTGTGAACCCACACCAAACAAGAATGACCAACACATTTGGGGAGAACATCCGCGCCGTAACACAACATAAACACAACAGAACAAATACCCAGAACCCCTTGCAGCACTAACTCTTCCAGGACGCTACAATATACACCCCCCGCTACCCCCCCCAACCCCGCCCACCTCAACCTCCTCATGCTCCCAAATTCCAAGCTGCTGTTTTGAGGCATGTTAAAAAAAATAATGCACTTTGTGACTTCAATAATAAATATGGCCGTGCCATGTTGGCATTTTTTCCCATAACTTGAGTTGATTTATTTTGGAAAACCTTGTTACATTTTTTAATGCATCCAGCTGGGCATCACAACAAAACTAGGCATAATTATGTGTTAATTCCACCACTGTATATATTGGTATCGGTTGATATCGGTATCGGTAACTAAGAGTTGGACAATATCGGAATATCGGATATCGGCAAAAAAGCCATTATCGGACATCTCTACTTCCAGGTGTGCCTATGTTTACATCATGGAGTGAGCTGCTGCTTCCTCGCTTCCCTGCTCCCTGTAGGTTTATAGTGGAGCATAAATCATGCATCTCACCTGCACAGAAGAAGTCTGAGTAGGTATTCCTAACAAGTTAGGACACTGACAGCCTTTTAGGACTTTTAGGACGACACGCAAAATAGACACTGCTTCTCCAGAGTATACAAAATAAGACTGGAAATGATGATTCATTTGCATTTATACAGGATTAATGCGGAAAAATGTTTTGTGAATAATCGCACGCATCAACAAGTAAACTTTCACTGCGCTAACATTTTATTCAGTCAGACGCTCCCAACTTATTCTTGTGGGTTTCCTTTTTTTCAGGTGTGCATCACCGCAAGGTGTTGAGGCGGTCTCGCCGCAGTCCGCCAGACGCCAGGAGGAGAGCTCCGGCCAGCGGGAGACCACGCCCAGCCTTCTGACGCCCATAATGAGAGCCATCATGGAGATGGAGGAGACCAGGGCCACGGAGAGCAGAGCTCCTTGTGAGACACAAAAAACGTCCGCTAACATTAGCCGCTAACATTAGCCGCTAACATTAGCCGCTAACATTAGCCGCTAACATTAGCCGCTAACATTAGCCGCTAACATTAGCCGCTAACATTAGCCGCCAGCATTAGCCGCCAGCATTAGCCGCCAGCATTAGCCGCCAGCATTAGCCGCTAGCATTAGCCGCTAGCATTAGCCGCTAACACTAGCCGCTAACTTTAGCGGCTAACTTTAGCGGCTAACATTAGCGGCTAACATTAGCTGCTAACATTAGTGCTGCAGTCGTCCCTCGCCTCAAGTTTGCCGCTTCACTGTCTTTTTTTTTTTTTTAAAGTCCAGTTTATGACAGAAATTAAGCGTTATAATTGCCAAATCAGGGCCAGCCCGTGGCATAGGCCGTATAGGCAAATGCTAAGGGTGCCGTCCATCAGGGGGCGCCAAGCCAGTGCCACAAATGTTGGAGGAAAAAAAAAAAAAAAAGTTGGTACTATTATTTCTAAATACAAAAAATAATCCCACGTTAATTAAAATGCAAAGTAAAGCCTATTTAATAGAAATATTATTTGTTACAACATTACGCCCCCCCCCATCCCCCCACACAGTGCGCTCCCCCCCCTTCCCGTATCATGACTCTTACCACATCAAAAAATCAACACAAGATGTCAAAACGGCCAAAACTGTCAGGTGCCCAGGGAAGAAAAAATAGAAAAGAAGAGGAGGAGAAACGAGAAAAAGACAGAGGTAGCAGGTAGGTAACGTTAGCCTACATGAAATTATTTGTCTGTTACAGAATGTGATAGTAACCTGGCTTTTTAGCATTAAGCTAATGTTACATGATTCGGCAATTGCTAATCAATAAATAGCTAGTTCTGTTTTAACGTCGGGTTAATATTGTGGAGGGGGCTAAATTGTTTTGGAAAATAATAATGTAACGTTAGGTAATTACAGTACTCCCACCTTACATTCCTCAGGGACATTTGTATTAGATCTTTTAAGAAAGGTGTTTTTTGTTTACATTGTTATTGCCTTCTGGTTAGCTAATGTTTTCCCCGCAGGTAATAGTCACTTTTCCACCCCTTTATATATTAGGTATAGTTGTAAGCCTAGTTGTTAAAGTGCACATCATTAATGTTAATTAAGCAATATCACATGAGAGGGAATGCTGTTTTTTAATTTGAGCACTGCTGTGATTCGGTTAAAGATAATCATAACATAACATTCTCATATAATATGTTAATTTGCTTTCTTTAAGTAAAAAAAAAGGTCAAAGACAAAGCTATTCGGTTTCTTGTGAGTATATACACTTCACTGCCGATGTGGGGGGGCGCCACCTAAAATCTTGCCTAGGGCGCCAGATTGGTTAGGGCCAGGCCTGTGCCAAATGCAGTACAAATATCAATGAAAGAGTAGTATTGGCCGCTAGATGAGAGCAAACCAATCAGAGCCTGCTGTTCAGTATCGTGGTCACTGATTGGCTCATTACTACATTGGATAAAAGGAAGCGTAAAGGTAACTGTAGGTCATTTTAAGAACGAGTTAGTAGGTTTTAAACAGGTTTTTATGCTATTACCGTATTTTTCGGAGTATAAGTCGCTCCGGAGTATAAGTCGCACCGGCCGAAAATGCATAATAAAGAAGGAAACAAAGATATATAAGTCGCGCTGGAGTATAAGTCACATTTTTTGGGGAAATTTATTTGATAAAAGCCAACAGCAAGAATAGACATTTGAAAGGCAATTTAAAATAACTAAAGAATAGTGAACAACAGGCTGAATAAGTGTACGTTATATGAGGCATAAATAACCAACTGAGAACGTGCCTGGTATGTTAACGTAACATATTATGGTAAGAGTCATTCAAATAACTATAACATATAGAACATGCTATACGTTTACCAAACAATCTGTCACTCCTAATCGCTAAATCCCATGAAATCTTATACGTCTAGTCTCTTACGTGAATGAGCTAAATAATATTATTGGATATTTTACGCTAATGTGTTAATCATTTCACACATAAGTCGCTCCTGAGTATAAGTCGCACCCCCGGCCAAACTATGAAAAAAACTGCGACTTATAGTCCGAAAAATACGGTACATTTTTAATTAATAACATCTACTTGACGGAAATGTAATAACCACAGTCAGTCCCGTAACCAATTAACAGCGATAAAACGAGGGTTTACTCTACTAGCTTAGCTTAGCCACTTTTGTCTGGTCCATGATGTTTGTGTCTGAAGTAATATTCCCCATGAGAAACCTTAAAAGCTGAATGAATGAATGATTTAAAAACGGTACTATACTGCTTCTGAAAAATACTGTTCGTTTTTTTTCCCCCTCGGACATGACAACACGCTGTCGTCTAAACAGCTTTTTATGATAATATTACATTTATTATTAGTAATATCTCCTTGACGAAAATGTATTAACCACAGTCAGGCCCGTAACCAATTAACAGCAACAAAACGAGGGTTTACGCTACCAGCTTAGCTTAGCTACTACGATGTAGCTTTTGTCTGGTCCATGATGTTTTTTCTTTCTCTATTTGGTTTCTGAAGTAATATTCCCCATGAGAAACCTTAAAAGCTGAATTCATCTGTTGTGAAGTGAATTATATTTATATAGCGCTTTTCTCTAGTGACTCAAAGCGCTTTTACATAGTGAAACCCGATATCTAAGTGACATTTAAACCTGTGTGGGTGGCACGGGTTTAGGTTGGGTGGGTAAAGTGTCTTGCCCAAGGACTCAACAGCAGTGACTAGGATGGCGGAAGCGGGGGTCGAACCTGGAACCCTCAAGTTGCTGGCACGGCCACTCTACCAACCGAGCAATACCGCCCCACTAACTGTTCTGTTCAAACTTTACGAAAGGGTTGTACGCTAAACCGGTACTAATAAAGTACCGCCGTAGTAATGATTTAAAAACGGTACTGTACTGCTTCTGAAAAATACCGGTATATTTTTTCCCTTCTCCTTTCCGCGCCGTAGTCGTGTCGTGACATCGCTGGTAATACAAGCATAGGTGCATATTAGGCACACGCACGGAGCACTTACAAGCAGAAACGGTGTGGAGATAGACGCATTTTGGCTTAAAAACGCAGCTTTGTAAGATTTGCTTAGATCGGCAGTAGGGATAAATGCTTTAAAATGTAATATCGGAAATTATCGGTATCGTTTTTTTAATTATCTGTATTGTTTTATTTATTTTATTTTTTTATTTTTTATTAAATCAACATAAAAAACACAAGATACACTTACAATTAGTGCACCAACCCAAAAAACCTTCCTCCCCCATTTACACTAATTCACACAAAAGTGTTATTTCTTTCTGTTATTAATATTCTGGTTCCTACATTATACATCAATATATATCAATACAGTCTGCAAGGGATACAGTCCGTAAGCACACATGATTGTGCGTGCTGCTGCTCCACTAATAGTACTAACCTTTAACAGTTCATTTTACTCATTTTCATTCATTACTAGTTTCTATGTAACTGTTTTACTTTCTTTTTTTTTTTCGAGAAAATGTTTTGAATTTATTTATATTATTAATATTTTTAAAAAGGACCTTATTTTCACCATATCTGGTTGTCGAAATTAGGCATAATAATGTGTTAATTCCACAACTGTATATATCGGTATCGGTAGTTAAGAGTTGGCTAATATCGGAAATCGGCAAAAAGCCATTATCGGACATCCCTAATTTCAATGGTTGGAATCTGCGCTTTTGCATGATATTTTAGTGACTAGTGTTGTCCTGATACCAATATTATTTTGATACTTTTTGATAGAAAAGTCAATACAGTCTGCAAGGGATACAGTCCGTAAGCACACATGATTGTGCGTGCTGCTGCTCCACTAATAGTACTAACCTTTAACAGTTCATTTTACTCATTTTCATTAATTACTAGTTTCTATGTAACTGTTTTTATATAGTTTTACTTTCTTTTTTATTCAAGAAAATGTTTTTAATTTATTCATCTTATTTTATTTTATTAATTTTTTAAAAAAGGACCTTATCTTCACCATACCTGGTTGTCCAAATTAGGCATAATAATGTGTTAATTCCACGACTGTATATATCGGTATCGGTTGATATCGGTATCTGTAATTAAGAGTTGGACAATATCGGAAATCGGCAAAAAGCCATTATCGGACATCCCTAATTTCAATGGTTGGAATCTGCGCTTTTGCATGATATTTTAGTGACTAGTGTTGTCCTGATACCAATATTATTTTGATACTTTTCGATAGAAAAATCAATACAGTCTGCAAGGGATACAGTCCGTAAGCACACATGATTGTGCGTGCTGCTGGTCCGCTAATAGTACTAACCTTTAACACTTAATTTTACTCATTTTCATTAATTACTAGTTTCTATGTAACTGTTTTTATATTGTTTTACTTTCTTTTTTATTCAAGAAAATGTTTTTAATTTATTCATCTTATTTTATTTTATAATTTTTTTTAAAAAGGACCTTATCTTCACCATACCTGGTTGTCCAAATTAGGCATAATAATGTGTTAATTCCACGACTGTATATATCGGTATCGGTTGATATCGGTATCTGTAATTAAGAGTTGGACAATATCGGAAATCGGCAAAAAGCCATTATCGGACATCCCTAATTTCAATGGTTGGAATCTGCGCTTTTGCATGATATTTTAGTGACTAGTGTTGTCCTGATACCAATATTATTTTGATACTTTTCGATAGAAAAATCAATACAGTCTGCAAGGGATACAGTCCGTAAGCACACATGATTGTGCGTGCTGCTGGTCCGCTAATAGTACTAACCTTTAACACTTAATTTGACTCATTTTCATTAATTACTAGTTTCTATGTAACTGTTTTTATATTGTTTTACTTTCTTTTTTATTCAAGAAAATGTTTTTAATTTATTCATCTTATTTTATTTTATTAATTTTTTTTAAAAAGGACCTTATCTTCACCATACCTGGTTGTCCAAATTAGGCATAATAATGTGTTAATTCCACGACTGTATATATCGGTATCGGTTGATATCGGTATCTGTAATTAAGAGTTGGACAATATCGGAAATCGGCAAAAAGCCATTATCGGACATCCCTAATTTCAATGGTTGGAATCTGCGCTTTTGCATGATATTTTAGTGACTAGTGTTGTCCTGATACCAATATTATTTTGATACTTTTCGATAGAAAAATCAATACAGTCTGCAAGGGATACAGTCCGTAAGCACACATGATTGTGCGTGCTGCTGGTCCGCTAATAGTACTAACCTTTAACACTTAATTTTACTCATTTTCATTAATTACTAGTTTCTATGTGACTGTTTTTATATTGTTTTACTTTCTTTTTTATTCAAGAAAATGTTTTTAATTTATTCATCTTATTTTATTTTATAATTTTTTTTAAAAAGGACCTTATCTTCACCATACCTGGTTGTCCAAATTAGGCATAATAATGTGTTAATTCCACGACTGTATATATCGGTATCGGTTGATATCGGTGTCGGTAATTAAGAGTTGGCTAATATCGGAAATCGGCAAAAAGCCATTATCGGACATCCCTAATTTCAATGGTTGGAATCTGCGCTTTTGCATGATATTTTAGTGACTAGTGTTGTCCTGATACCAATATTATTTTGATACTTTTCGATAGAAAAATCAATACAGTCTGCAAGGGATACAGTCCGTAAGCACACATGATTGTGCGTGCTGCTGGTCCGCTAATAGTACTAACCTTTAACACTTAATTTTACTCATTTTCTTTAATTACTAGTTTCTATGTAACTGTTTTTATATTGTTTTACTTTCTTTTTTATTCAAGAAAATGTTTTTAATTTATTCATCTTATTTTATTTTATTAATTTTTTTAAAAAGGACCTTAACTTCACCATACCTGGTTGTCCAAATTAGGCATAATAATGTGTTAATTCCACGACTGTATATATCGGTATCGGTTGATATCGGTATCGGTAATTAAACAGTTGGACAATATCGAGATATCGGCAAAAAAGCCATTATCGGACATCCCTAATCGGCAGTGTTTTAGCTACTTCTAAATCACTAATCCGCGACAAATAAAGTTTCTCACAAGTATCATTATCACTGCAGGACGAGGAGTAGCTAAACATGCTTCACTACACACCGTAGGAGGATACAATAGCTCACCGCTAACAGCGTGCTAGCGCTCCTGAATGTAAACAAACGAAGCGACGCGGTGAGGGACGACTGTGAGTCGTGTTTCCGTGACGTTCTGTTGAAACTTCAATTCTCGCCGCAGGGCTGGCCAGTCCCAGACCCACGCTGGGCGTCGTGGAGCTGAGGCACAAATCGCCGCTGCAGGAGCGTCATACAGCAGGAAGGGAGGCGCTCGGAGGAGGAAGCCCGTGTGCGGCCCAGCGAAGCCCGCTCGGACCTCAGAGGAGTTTGTCTCCGGACGGCCTCAGGTCGTCCTCGCTGCCTCCTCCGGGCCTACGGAGCATCGGCCCCACCACGCCCAGTACGTACTCTCCATGTGTCACATGTGTGTCTTTCTTTGGAAGCAATTTAAAAGTGATTTTATTGAACGCGCTGCTTTAATGCTAACCAGCTGTGTTCATTGGCCTCCTTAGTCCTATTCAAGAGGCATCTATTTCTTCTACTGCTTCTTTGGCGCGCTCTGCCTCCCACATTTTTCACCCGATTCAAAGCGTTCCAACTTCAAACTTCTCAGCCTATTCGGGAATTGCGGGCTTTCCCCTTGACAAATTCCAAAAATTCTCAGATTCCCCAGAATTCCAGATTCTCCGGGACATTTTTCCCATTCAAAACGAATTGGCCATTTTTCAAACTTGGTTTTTCAAACCATTTCCACATTTTCAACCGATTCAAACCCAAAGACATGTTCTAAGGCAGGGGTCGGCAACCCAAAATGTTGAAAGAGCCATATTGGACCAAAAATACAAAAACACATCTGTCTGGAGCCGCAAAAAGTTAAAAGCCATATTACATGTGTCATGAGATATACATTTAACAAAGAGGACTTAAAGTAAACTAAATGAGCTCAAATATAGCTACAAATGAGGCATAATGATGCAATATGTACATATCGCTAGCCTAAATAGCATGTTAGCATCGATTAGCTTGCAGTCATGCAGTGACCAAATATGTCTGATTAGCACTCCACACAAGTCAATAACATCAACAAAACTCACCTTTGTGCACTCATGCACAACGTTAAAAGTGTGGTGGACAAAATGAGACAGAATAAAAGTGGCATAAAACACGTCCTAGGAAGTCGGAGAAAGTTACACATGTAAACAAACTATACGGTGAGTTCAAAGACCGCCAAAATTAGTAGGACAAAACGGCGCTCGCCAAATACTCGAATCAGTGAAGCATGTTTAATATAAGCAGTGTGATTTATAACAATTAGGGAGGTTTGTGTCATGTTTGTCCTCCTACAGAAACCATACTAAACAAAAAAATACATTTTTTCCCCCCCTCTTTTTCCATTCTTCATACATTTTTGAAAAATCTCCAGAGAGCCACTAGGGCGGCGCTAAAGAGCCGCATGCGGCTCTAGAGCCGCGGGTTGCCGACCCCCGTTCTAAGGGTACGCAGCACGGAGCGCTACTGCCTACTGGCGCTGACAAGACGCGGGGCCGCCATCTTGGAGTGGTGATCCGCTCCACTCAATGCAATTCATTTGGCAGGAGCAATGAACTGTCAGCGCATTTAATTCATTTTACCTCACTGAATACCACTGATTTTCACCCGCTTTTTTGTCATACGTGCAGCTATGATAAAGGACACATGTTTTATTATTCATAGTTTGCTTAACAGTAACAGAATATTCTTATATGCTATAAGTGACCAGACGTCCGAGATCAAAACTGGGAATATAATCCCAGAGAAGGGGGGAAAAAACCGTCAGCTATTTTTAAGTTGAAGAAACAATATGATTAGGTTATATATACATGCGTATACCCTACATCAGTGGTTCTCAACCTTTTTTCAGTGAACATTTTTTTAATTCAAGTACCCCCTAATCAGAGCAAAGCATTTTTGGTTGAAAAAAAGAGATAAAGAAGTAAAATACAGCACTATGTCATCAGTTTCTGATTTATCAAATTGTATAACAGTGCAAAATATTGTTCATTTGTTGTGGTCTTTCTTGAACTATTTGGAAAAAAAGATATAAAAATAACTAAAAATTTGTTGAAAAATAAACAAGTGATTCAATTATAAATAAAGATTTCTACACATAGAAGTAATCATCAACTTAAAGTGCCCTCTTTGGGGATTGTAATAGAGATCCATCTGGATTCATGAACTTAATTCTAAACATTTCTTCACAAAAAAATACAACTTTAACATCAATATTTATGGAACATGTCCACGAAAAATGTAGCTGTCAACACTGAATATTGCATTGTCGCATTTCTTTTCACAGTTCTTTTTGACAGACATTTTAGTGAGGGTCAAACCATCATGGCATGGGGGAAACTCTGGCTTTATTGTAATGAATGGAATAGCCTACTTGATTTGATGTTCAGTTTATGAACTTACATTCATATTTTGTTGAAGTATTATTCAATAAATATATAAAGGATTTTTGAATTGTTGCTATTTTTAGAATATTTAAAAAATATCTCACGTACCCCTTGGCATACCTTCAAGTACCCCCAGGGGTACGCGTACCCCCATTTGAGAACCACTGCCCTACATAAACAATGTATGAATAAAACCCCGTTTCCATATGAGTTGGGAAATTGTGTTAGATGTAAATATAAATGGAATACAATGATTTGCAAATCATTTTCAACCCATATTCAGTTGAATATGCTACAACAGGGGTCACCAACGTGGTGCCCGCGGGCACCAGGTAGCCCGTAAGGACCAGATGAGTAGCCCGCCGGCCTGTTCTAAAAATAGCTCAAATAGCAGCACTTACCAGTGAGCTGCCTCTATTTTTTAAATTGTATTTATTTACTAGCTAGCTGGTCTCGCTTTGCCCGACATTTTTAATTCTAAGAGAGACAAAACTCAAATGGAATTTGAAAATCCAAGAAAATATTTTAAAGACTTGGTCTTCACTTGTTTAAATAAATTCATTCATTTTTTTACTTTGCTTCTTATAACTTTCAGAAAGACAGTTTTAGAGGAAAAAATACAACCTTAAAAATTATTTTAGGATTTTTAAACACATATACCTTTTTACCTTTTGAATTCCTTCCTTTTCTTTCCTGACAATTTAAATCAATGTTCAAGTAACAAAAATTTTTTTATTGTAAGGAATAATAATAGATTTTAATTTAATTCTTCATTTTAGCTTCTATTTTTCCGACGAAGAATATTCGTGAAATATTTCTTCAAACATATGATTAAAATTCAAAAAAATTATTCTGGCAAATCCAGAAAATCTGTAAAATCAAATTTAAATCTTATTTCAAAGTCTTTTGATATATATATTTTTTAATTTTTGTTCTGGAAAATCTAGAAGAAATAGTCATTTGTCTTTGTTAGAAATATAGCTTGGTCCAATTTGCTATATATTCTAACAAAGTGTAGATTGGATTTTAACCTATTTAAAACATGTCATCAAAATTCTAAAATTAATCTTAATCAGGAAAAATTACTAATGATGTTCCATAAATTCTTTTTTTAAGTTTTTCTCTTCTTTTTTTCGGTTGAATTTTGAATTTTAAAGAGTCGAAATTGAAGATAAACTACCGGTATGTTTCAAAATTTAATTGTCATTTTTTTTTGTGTTTTCTCCTCTTTAAAACCGTTCAATTAAGTGTAAATATCATTAATTATTAATAATAACATAGAGTTAAAGGTAAATTGAGCAAATTGGCTATTTCTGGCAATTTATTTAAGTGTGTATCAAACTGGTAGCCCTTCGCATTAATCAGTACCCAAGAAGTAGCTCTTGGTTTCAAAAAGGTTGGTGACCCCTGTGCTACAAAGACAACATATTTGATGTTCAAACTGATAAACATTTTTTTTTTTGCAAATAATCATTAACTTTAGAATTTGATGCCAGCAACACGTGACAAAGAAGTTGGGAAAGGTGGCAATAAATACTGATAAAGTTGAGGAATGCTCATCAAACACTTATTTGGAACATCCCACAGGTGTGCAGGCTAATTGGGACCAGGTGGGTGCCATGATTGGGTATAAAAACAGCTTCCCAAAAAAATGCTCAGTCTTTCACAAGAAAAGATGGGGCGAGGTACACCCCTTTGTCCACAACTGCGTGAGCAAATAGTCAAACGGTTTTAAGAACAACGTTTCTCAAAGTGCAATTGCAAGAAATGTTGGGATTTCAACATCTACGCTCCACAATATCATCAAAAGGTTCGGAGAATCTGGAGAAATCACTCCACGTAAGCGGCCTATTCGGGATTTGCAGGCTTTCCCTTGACAAATTCCAAAAAATCATAGATTTCCAGGAATTTCGTATTGCCATTTCTCAGTTAAAAATGTTACTATTTCAAAATTTCTTGACCGATATGAAAATATCCAACACCAATCATTCAGAAAATTGACATTTTTTGGCATTTTCCAAAAAATTCCCGCTTTTCCCGAAATTACCATGAAATTCCCATTGAAATGAAAGGGACATCTTTCCAAGTTGCACAATTCCCACATTTTTCAACCTATTCAAACCATTCCAACATCAACACATTCCGCTCATCCTGGACATTCAAACTATCATTTTTCCAAGTTAAAAAAAATTCCAGGAATTCCTGGTTTTCCAAACCCTATTTTCACCTTTTTTTTCTGTCGACTACTCCTTCCGCATTTTTCAACCCACTTCAACCGTTCCACCGTGAAAACATTCATCAGAACTGGAAAACTTCCCGCAATTCCAGGAATTCTGTAATACAATTTCTCAATTCAACATGTTACTACTTCAACATTTCTTGACCAATTTGAAAATGTCAAACACCAAACTCATTACGAAAACTCAAATGTTTTAGCATTTTAAAAGAAATTCCCGCTTTTCCCGAAATTCCCAAGAAGTTCTCCTTGAAAAGAAAGGGATATTTTTCAAAGTTGCACAATTCCCACATTTTTCAACCTATTCAAACCATTCCTCCTTCAACACATTCCACTCATCCTGGACATTCAAACTATCATTTTTCAAAGTTCAAATAAATTCCAGGAATTCCCAGAATTCCAAACCCTGTTTTCAAATTTTTTTCTGTCGACTACTCCTCCCACATTTTTCAACCTACTTTAACCGTTCCACCGTCAAAACATTCCTTTTAATCAGGACAAAAAACTAAATTGTTTTTTGAACTGGAAAAATTCCCGGTTTTCCGGAAATTCCAGGAATTTTGTAATACCATTTCTCAGTTAAAAATGTTACTATTTCAACATTTCTCGACAGATATGAAAAATTCCAAAGCGAATCATTCAGAAAATTCAAATTTTTTTGTATTTTCAAAAAAATTCCCGCTTTTCACGAAATTCCCAAATTTCCGGGAAATTCCCTTTGAAATGAATGGGACATTTTTCAAAGTTCTTCACCTCCCAAAATTTTGACTTGATTCAAACCATTCCAACTTCAAACTGTTCAGCCTATTCGGGAATCGCGGGCTTTCCCTTGACAAATTCCCAGATTTCCCAGAATTCTAGGTTTTCCGGGACATTTTTCCCATTCAAAACGAATTGGCCATTTTTCAAACTTCCACCATTTCCACATTTTTCAACCGATTCAAACCATTCCACCTTCAACACATTCCACTCACCCTGGACATTCAAACTATTATTTCCAAGTTAGAATAAATTCCAGGAATTCCTGGTTTTCCAAACCCTATTTTCACCTTTTTTTTCTGTCGACTACTCCTTCCGCATTTTTCAACCCACTTCAACCGTTCCACCGTCAAAACATTCCTCTTAATCGGGACAAAAAACAAAGTTGTTTTTTGAACTGGAAAACTTCCCCCAATTCCAGGAATTCCGTAATACAATTTCTCAATTCAACATGTTACTACTTCAACATTTCTTGACCAATTTGAAAATGTCAAACACCAAACTCATTACGAAAACTCAAATGTTTTAGCATTTTAAAAGAAATTCCCGCTTTTCCCGAAATTCCCAAGAAGTTCTCATTGAAAAGAAAGGGATATTTTTCAAAGTTGCACAATTTACCACATTTTTCAACCTATTCAAACCATTCCTCCTTCAACACATTCCACTCATCCTGGACATTCAAACTATCATTTTTCAAAGTTCAAATAAATTCCAGGAATTCCCAAAATTCCAAACCCTGTTTTCAATTTTTTTTCTGTCAACTACTCCTCCCACATTTTTCAACCTACTTTAACCGTTCCACCGTCAAAACATTCCTTTTAATCAGGACAAAAAACTAAATTGTTTTTTGAACTGGAAAAATTCCCGGTTTTCCGGAAATTCCAGGAATTTTGTAATACCATTTCTCAGTTAAAAATGTTGCTATTTCAACATTTCTCGACAGATATGAAAAATTCCAAAACGAATCATTCAGAAAATTCAAATTTTTTTGCATTTTCAAAAAAATTCCCGCTTTTCACGAAATTCCCAAATTTCCGGGAAATTCCCTTTGAAATGAATGGGACATTTTTCAAAGTTCTTCACCTCCCACATTTTTCACTTGATTCAAACCATTCCAACTTCAAACTGTTCAGCCTATTCGGGAATCGCGGGCTTTCCCTTGACAAATTCCCAGATTTCCCAGAATTCTAGGTTTTCCGGGACATTTTTCCCATTCAAAACGAATTGGCCATTTTTCAAACTTCCACCATTTCCACATTTTTCAACCGATTCAAACCATTCCACCTTCAACACATTCCACTCACCCTGGACATTCAAACTATTATTTCCAAGTTAGAATAAATTCCAGGAATTCCGAGAGTTCCAAACCCTGTTTTCACATTTTTTTCTGTCGACTACTCCTCCCACATTTTTCAACTTACTTTAACCGCTCCACCGTCAAAACATTCATCTTAATCAGGACAAAAAACTAAATTGTTTTTTGAACTGGAAAAATGCCCGGTTTTCCGGAAATTCCAGGAATTTTGTAATACCATTTCTCAGTTAAAAATTTTACTATTTCAACATTTCTCGACAGATATGAAAAATTCCAAAACGAATCATTCAGAAAATTCAAATTTTTTTGCATTTTCAAAAAAATTCCCGCTTTTCATGAAATTCCCAAATTTCCGGGAAATTCCCTTTGAAATGAATGGGACATTTTTCAAAGTTCTTCACCTCCCACATTTTTCACTTGATTCAAACCATTCCAACTTCAAACTGTTCAGCCTATTCGGGAATCGCGGATTCACGAAATTCCCAAATTTCCATGAAATGGAAATTCCCAGAAATCCAAACCCTCTTTTCACCTTTTTTTCTGTCGACTACTCCTTCCGCATTTTTCAACGCACTTCAACCGTTCCACCATCAAAACATTCCTCTTAATCAGAACAAAAAACAAAGTTGTTTTTTGAACTGGAAAACTTCCCGGTTTTCCCGAAATTCCAGGAATTACGTAATACAATTTCCCAATTCAACATTTTACTACTTCAACATTTCTCCACCAATTTGAAAATGTCAAACACCAAACTCAGTCCGAAAATTCTAATGTTTTAGCATTTAAAAAAAAATTCCAGCTTTTCCCGAAATTCCCATGAAATTCCCATTGAAATAAATGGGACATCTTTCAAAGTTGCGCAATTCCCACATTTTTCAACCTATTCAAACCATTCCAACATCAACACATTCCGCTCATCCTGGACATTCAAACTATCATTTTACCAAGTTAAAAAAATTCCAGGAATTCCTGGTTTTCCAAACCCTATTTTCACCTTTTTTTTCTGTCGACTACTCCTTCCGCATTTTTCAACCTACTTCAACCGTTCCACCGTCAAAACATTCCTCTTAATCGGGACAAAAAACAAAGTTGTTTTTTGAACTGGAAAAATTCCCGGTTTTCCCGCAATTCCAGGAATTCCATAATACAATTTCTCAATTCAACATGTTACTACTTCACATTTATTGACCAATTTGAAAACGTCAAACACCAAACTCATTCCGAAAATTCTAATTTTTTAGCATTTAAAAAAAATTCCAGCTTTTCCCGAAATTCCCATGAAATTCCCATTGAAATAAATGGGACATCTTTCAAAGTTGCACAATTCCCACATTTTTCAATCTATTCAAACCATTCCAACATCAACACATTACGCTCATCCTGGACATTCAAACTATCATTTTACCAAGTTAAAAAAATTCCAGGAATTCCTGGTTTTTCAAACCCTATTTTCACCTTTTTTTCTGTCGACTACTCCTTCCGCATTTTTCAACGCACTTCAACCGTTCCACCGTCAAAACATTCCTCTTAATCAGGACAAAAAACAAAGTTGTTTTTTTGAACTGGAAAAATTCCCGGTTTTCCCGCAATTCCAGGAATTTCATAATACAATTTCTCAATTCAACATGTTACTACTTCACATTTATTGACCAATTTGAAAACTTCAAACACCAAACTCATTCCGAAAATTCTAATGTTTTAGCATTTAAAAAAATTCCATCTTTTCCCGAAATTCCCATGAAATTCCCATTGAAATAAATGGGACATCTTTCAAAGTTGCACAATTCCCACATTTTTCAACCTATTCAAACCATTCTGACATCAACACATTCCGCTCATCCTGGACATTCAAACTATCATTTTACCAAGTTAAAAAAATTCCAGGAATTCCTGGTTTTCCAAACCCTATTTTCACCTTTTTTTTCTGTCGACTACTCCTTCCGCATTTTTCAACCCACTTCAACCGTTCCACCGTCAAAACATTCCTCTTAATCGGGACAAAAAACAAAGTTGTTTTTTGAACTGGAAAACTTCCCCCAATTCCAGGAATTCCGTAATACAATTTCTCAATTCAACATGTTACTACTTCAACATTTCTTGACCAATTTGAAAATGTCAAACACCAAACTCATTACGAAAACTCAAATGTTTTAGCATTTTAAAAGAAATTCCCGCTTTTCCCGAAATTCCCAAGAAGTTCTCATTGAAAAGAAAGGGATATTTTTCAAAGTTGCACAATTTACCACATTTTTCAACCTATTCAAACCATTCCTCCTTCAACACATTCCACTCATCCTGGACATTCAAACTATCATTTTTCAAAGTTCAAATAAATTCCAGGAATTCCCAGAATTCCAAACCCTGTTTTCAATTTTTTTTCTGTCAACTACTCCTCCCACATTTTTCAACCTACTTTAACCGTTCCACCGTCAAAACATTCCTTTTAATCAGGACAAAAAACTAAATTGTTTTTTGAACTGGAAAAATTCCCGGTTTTCCGGAAATTCCAGGAATTTTGTAATACCATTTCTCAGTTAAAAATGTTGCTATTTCAACATTTCTCGACAGATATGAAAAATTCCAAAACGAATCATTCAGAAAATTCAAATTTTTTTGCATTTTCAAAAAAATTCCCGCTTTTCACGAAATTCCCAAATTTCCGGGAAATTCCCTTTGAAATGAATGGGACATTTTTCAAAGTTCTTCACCTCCCACATTTTTCACTTGATTCAAACCATTCCAACTTCAAACTGTTCAGCCTATTCGGGAATCGCGGGCTTTCCCTTGACAAATTCCCAGATTTCCCAGAATTCTAGGTTTTCCGGGACATTTTTCCCATTCAAAACGAATTGGCCATTTTTCAAACTTCCACCATTTCCACATTTTTCAACCGATTCAAACCATTCCACCTTCAACACATTCCACTCACCCTGGACATTCAAACTATTATTTCCAAGTTAGAATAAATTCCAGGAATTCCGAGAGTTCCAAACCCTGTTTTCACATTTTTTTCTGTCGACTACTCCTCCCACATTTTTCAACTTACTTTAACCGCTCCACCGTCAAAACATTTATCTTAATCAGGACAAAAAACTAAATTATTTTTTTAGCTGGAAAAATTCCCCGGTTTTCTGGAAATTCCAGGAATTTTGTAATACCATTTCTCAGTTAAAAATGTTACTATTTCAACATTTCTCGACAGATATGAAAAATTCCAAAACAAATCATTCAGAAAATTCAAATTGTTTTGCATTTTCAAAAAAATTCCCGCTTTTCACGAAATTCCCAAATTTCCATGAAATGGAAATTCCCAGAAATCCAAACCCTCTTTTCACCTTTTTTTCTGTCGACTACTCCTTCCGCATTTTTCAACGCACTTCGACCGTTCCACCATCAAAACATTCCTCTTAATCAGAACAAAAAACAAAGTTGTTTTTTGAACTGGAAAACTTCCCGGTTTTCCCGAAATTCCAGGAATTCCGTAATACAATTTCTCAATTCAACATTTTACTACTTCAACATTTCTCCACCAATTTGAAAATGTCAAACACCAAACTCAGTCCGAAAATTCTAATGTTTTAGCATTTAAAAAAAATTCCAGCTTTTCCCGAAATTCCCATGAAATTCCCATTGAAATAAATGGGACATCTTTCAAAGTTGCACAATTCCCGCATTTTTCAATCTATTCAAACCATTCCAACATCAACACATTCCACTCATCCTGGACATTCAAACTATCATTTTACCAAGTTAAAAAAATTCCAGGAATTCCTGGTTTTCCAAACCCTATTTTCACCTTTTTTTTCTGTCGACTACTCCTTCTGCATTTTTCAACCTACTTCAACCGTTCCACCATCAAAACATTCCTCTTAATCAGGACAAAAAACAAAGTTGTTTTTTGAACTGGAAAACTTCCCGGTTGTCCCGCAATTCCAGGAATTCCGTAATACAATTTCTCAATTCAACATGTTACTACTTCACATTTATTGACCAATTTGAAAACGTCAAACACCAAACTCATTCCGAAAATTCTAATTTTTTAGCATTTAAAAAAAATTCCAGTTTTTCCCGAAATTCCCATGAAATTCCCATTGAAATAAATGGGACATCTTTCAAAGTTGCACAATTCCCACATTTTTCAACCTATTCAAACCATTCCATCATCAACACATTCCGCTCATCCTGGACATTCAAACTATCATTTTACCAAGTTAAAAAAATTCCAGGAATTCCTGGTTTTCCAAACCCTATTTTCACCTTTTTTTCTGTCGACTACTCCTTCCTCATTTTTCAACCTACTTCAACCGTTCCACCGTCAAAACATTCCTCTTAATCAGGACAAAAAACAAAGTTGTTTTTTAAACTGGAAAAATTCCCGGTTTTCCTGCAATTCCAGGAATTTCATAATACAATTTCTCAATTCAACATGTTACTACTTCACATTTATTGACCAATTTGAAAACGTCAAACACCAAACTCATTCCGAAAATTCTAATTTTTTAGCATTTAAAAAAAATTCCAGCTTTTCCCGAAATTCCCATGAAATTCCCATGAAATTCCCATTGAAATAAATGGGACATCTTTCAAAGTTGCACAATTCCCACATTTTTCAACCTATTCAAACCATTCCAACATCAACACATTCCACTCATCCTGGACATTCAAACTATCATTTTACCAAGTTAAAAAAATTCCAGGAATTCCTGGTTTTCCAAACCCTATTTTCACCTTTTTTTTTCTGTCGACTACTCCTTACGCATTTTTCAACCTACTTCAACCGTTCCACCATCAAAACATTCCTCTTAATCAGGACAAAAAACAAAGTTGTTTTTTGAACTGGAAAACTTCCCGGTTGTCCCGCAATTCCAGGAATTCCGTAATACAATTTCTCAATTCAACATGTTACTACTTCACATTTATTGACCAATTTGAAAACGTCAAACACCAAACTCATTCCGAAAATTCTAATTTTTTAGCATTTAAAAAAAATTCCAGCTTTTCCCGAAATTCCCATGAAATTCCCATGAAATTCCCATTGAAATAAATGGGACATCTTTCAAAGTTGCACAATTCCCACATTTTTCAACCTATTCAAACCATTCCAACATCAACACATTCCGCTCATCCTGGACATTCAAACTATCATTTTACCAAGTTAAAAAAAATTCCAGGAATTCCTGGTTTTCCAAACCCTATTTTCACCTTTTTTTCTGTCGACTACTCCTTCCTCATTTTTCAACCTACTTCAACCGTTCCACCGTCAAAACATTCCTCTTAATCAGGACAAAAAACAAAGTTGTTTTTTGAACTGGAAAACTTCCCGGCTGTCCCGCAATTCCAGGAATTCCGTAATACAATTTCTCAATTCAACATGTTACTACTTCACATTTATTGACCAATTTGAAAACGTAAAACACCAAACTCATTCCGAAAATTCTAATGTTTTAGCATTTTTAAAAAATTCCCGCTTTTCCCGAAATTACCATGAAATTCCCATTGAAATAAATGGGACATCTTTCCAAGTTGCACAATTCCCACATTTTTCAACCTATTCAAACCATTCCAACATCAACACATTCTGCTCATCCTGGACATTCAAACTATCATTTTACGAAGTTAAAAAAATTCCAGGAATTCCTGGTTTTCCAAACCCTATTTTCACCTTTTTTTTCTGTCGACTACTCCTTCCACGTTTTTCAACCTACTTCAACCGTTCCACCGTCAAAACATTCCTCTTAATCAGGACAAAAAACAAAGTTGTTTTTTGAACTGGAAAAATTCCCGGTTTTCCCGCAATTCCAGGAATTTCATAATACAATTTCTCAATTCAACATGTTACTACTTCACATTTATTGACCAATTTGAAAACGTCAAACACCAAACTCGTTCCGAAAATTCTAATGTTTTAGCATTTAAAAAAAATTCCAGCTTTTCCCGAAATTCCCATGAAATTCCCATTGAAATAAATGGGACATCTTTCAAAGTTGCACAATTCCCACATTTTTCAACCTATTCAAACCATTCCAACATCAACACATTCCGCTCATCCTGGACATTCAAACTATCATTTTACCAAGTTAAAAAAATTCCAGGAATTCCTGGTTTTCCAAACCCTATTTTCACCTTTTTTTTCTGTCGACTACTCCTTCCGCATTTTTCAACCCACTTCAACCGTTCCACCGTCAAAACATTCCTCTTAATCAGGACAAAAAACAAAGTTGTTTTTTGAACTGGAAAACTTCCAGGAATTCCGTAATACAATTTCTCAATTCAACATGTTACTACTTCAACATTTCTTGACCAATTAGAAAATGTCAAACACCAAACTCATTACGAAAACTCAAATGTTTTAGCATTTTAAAAGAAATTCCCGCTTTTCCCGAAATTCCCAAGTCAAAACATTCCTTTTAATCAGGACAAAAAACTAAATTGTTTTTTAAACTGGAAAAATAACCGGTTTTCCGGAAACTCCAGGAATTTCGTAATACAATTCTCAGTTAAAATTTTTACTATTTCAACATTTCTCGACCGATATGAAAAATTCCAAAACAAATCATTCAGAAAATTCAATTTTTTTTGCATTTTCAAAAAAATTCCCGCCTTTCAGGAAATTTCCAGGAAATTCCCTTTGAAATGAATGGGACATTTTTCAAAGTTCTTCACCTCCCACATTTTTCACTTGATCCAAACCATTCCAACTTCAAACTGTTCAGCCTATTCGGGAATCGCGGGCTTTCCCTTGACTAATTCCAAAAATTCCCAGATTTCCCAAAATTCTAGGTTTTCCGGGACATTTTTCCCATTCAAAACGAATTGGCCATTTTTCAAACTTCCACCATTTCCACATTTTTCAACCGATTAAAACCATTCCACCTTCAACACATTACACTCATCCTGGACATTCAAACTATTATTTCCAAGTTAGAATAAATTCCAGGAATTCCAAGAGTTCCAAACCCTGTTTTCACATTTTTTTCTGTCGACTACTCCTCCTACATTTTTCAACTTACTTTAACCGCTCCACCGTCAAAACATTAATCTTAATCAGGACAAAAAACTAAATTGTTTTTTTAACTGGAAAAATTCTCGGTTTTCCGGAAATTCCAGGAATTTTGTAATACCATTTCTCAGTTAAAAATGTTACTATTTCAACATTTCTCGACAGATATGAAAAATTCCAAAACGAATCATTCAGAAAATTCAAATTTTTTTGCATTTTCAAAAAAATTCCCGCTTTTCACGAAATTCCCTTTGAAATGAATGGGACATTACATGGGACATTTGAAAACGTCAAACACCAAACTCATTCCGAAAATTCTAACGTTTTAGCATTAAAAAAAAATTCCTGCTTTTCCCGAAATTCCCAAGAAAACATAACATTTTTAGCATTTTCATCTGATCTTTTTTTATATATTTCACCTTTTTGTTTTATAGTATAAATGTACATCATTAAAAAGTGTGCATCATTCTTTTCCCACCCAGCAAAGAGAGAGACGTTATTGGCGCCGCTGTCTGCCAAATCCAGCCCCAAGCGCTGTCCCACAGAGAACTACTCCACAGCTTTTGCCCACATGATGCCCAGGGAGGAACACCTGCACCAGAGGTGAGCTGCACCTGAACGTCGGATGGTTGAGGAGCTAAAAAAAAGGTGCGCCATCTGCAGCTTTGACGCGGACCAGAGGCGGCACTCGCTCCACAGCGGCAGCACTCCCCGGAAGAGGCTCCACTTTTCATCCGGAGACGCACACCTGGGGTGCGAGGAGGACACGCCCCCGCCCCATGTGGGCCAGGTGCAGTCCCTGGCTGAAGCGGAGAGACTTTTTGATGAGCTGACGCAGGAGAAACTGCAGGTGAGTCATGGCGGCTAATTTTGGACACGAGCAGGAAGTTACCGGTTCTTTTTTTCCCCCCGCCACACCTCCATCACCCCCAGATTGAGGCAGCTTTGAGTCGCATGCCGGCATCAGGCGCTCGGGTGAGCATGCAGACCAGGTTGGACCAGGTAGGAGACAAGCACAAGAATGTATGAGACCTGGGTGCACCACACCGGCTAGTGACAGCGTGTCCACCAAATACTTGTGTTCTAAAATGATGATGATATTTCATGTTCACACTGAGAAACTTCTTTTTTTTTTTGCAAATAATCATGAACTCAGAATTTAATGGCAGCAACACATTGCAAAAAAGGGCATGTTCACCACTGTGTTACATGGCCTTTCCTTTTAACAACACTCAGTAAAGGTTTGGGAACTGAGGAGACACATTTTTGAAGCTTCTCAGGTGGAATTCTTTCCCATTCTTGCTTGATGTACAGCTTAAGTTGTTCAACAGTCCGGGGGTCTCCCTTGTGCTATTTTAGGCTTCATAATGCGCCACACATTTTCAATGGGAGACAGGTCTGGACTACAGGCAGGCCAGTCTAGTACCCGCACTCTTTTACTATGAAGCCACGTTGATGGAACACGTGGCTTGGCATCGTCTTGCTGAAATAAGCAGGGGCGTCCATGATAACGTTGCTTGGATGGCAACATATGTTGCTCCAAAAGCTGTATGTACCTTTCAGCATTAATGGCGCCTTCACAGATGTGTAAGTTACCCATGTCTTGGGCACTAATACACCCCCATACCATCACACATGCTGGCTTTTACACTTTGCGCCTAGAACAATCCGGATGGTTCTTTTCCTCTTTGGTCCGGAGGACACAACGTCCACAGTTTCCAAAAACAATTTGAAATGTGGACTCGTCAGACCGCAGAACACTTTTCCACTTTGCATCAGTCCATCTTAGATGAGCTCGGGCCCAGCGAAGCGTTTCTGGGTGTTGTTGATAAATGGCTGTGGCTTTGCATAGTAGAGTTTTAACTTGCACTTACAGATGTAGCGACCAACTGTAGTTACTGACAGTGGTTTTCTGAAAATGTTCTTGAGCCCATGTGGTGATATCCTTTACACACTGATGTCGCTTTTTGATGCAGTACAGCCTGAGGGATCGAAGTTCCGTAATATCGCTTACATGCGGTGATTTCTCCAGATTCTCCGAACCGTTTGATGATATTACGGAGCGTAGATGGTGAAATCCCTAAATTCCTTGCAAAAGCTGGTTGAGAAATGTTGTTCTTAAACAATTTGCTCAGGCATTTGTTGACAAAGTGGTGACCCTCGCCCCATCCTTGTTTGTGAATGACTGAGCATTTCATGGAAGCTGCTTTTATAGCCAATCATGGCCCCCACCTGTTCCCAATTAGCCTGTTCATCCTGTGGGATGTTCCAAATAAGTCTTTGACGAGCATTCCTCAACCTTCTCTGTCTTTTTTGCCACTGGTGCCAGCTTTTTTGAAACATGTTGCAGGCATCAAATTCCAAATGAGCTAATATTTGCAAAAAAATAACAGTTTTCCAGTTCGAACTTTAATATCTTGTCTTTGCAGTCTATTCAATTGAATATAAGTTGAAAAGGATTTGTTGTTATCTTTTTATTTACCATTTACACAATGTGACAACTTCACTGCTTTTGGGGTTTGTGTTTACCATTTACCAAATAATACTTTGCAAGAATCAGTTTGAATCTGAATGGAATCGTCACCACAACAAACTGACGGAATCTGGAGATGCTTAAAGTTTCCTACCTCTACATAACAAAGACCAACTTTCTGTTTAATCAACTAGCTTATCCGTGTCCTCATTTGTCAGCGCCCTGCCGACACGCACACGCACTGTCACTAGCCGTGTGGTGCACCCATTTTGAAATCACAAAACGCATTAACTTTACCCGCCAGGTCGCTACAATGATGAAAAACACAAAATGATCATCGGCGTGCGAAAAGGAGGGGGATGAGGGGTAGTGTCGACAATGTTATCGGCACAGTTTGGTCTATTGGTTAGTTAGCATTGTAGCTTAAAACGTTGTGGGCGGATTTTAATGAAACTTTCTGGAAATGTCAGAAATGGGACGAGGAACAAGTGACTCGATTCTGGAGATGATCTGGATTCTTTCTACCATGTTACCTTATGTTTATGTTAGGCTGAACTTTTTGTGTGTGTGTATATGCCACTGGTAGTTAGTTAGTTAGCAACATAGCTCAAAAAGTTGTTGGCAGATTTGGATGAAACTTTCAGGAAATGTCCGAAATCGGATAAAGACCAAGTAATTGAATTTTGGGTGTGATCTGGATACTTTCTACCACCTTACCTTATGTTTATGTTAGGCTGAACTTTTCTGTGTGTGTATATGCCACTGGTAGTTGGTTAGTTAGCAACATAGCTCAAAAAGTTGTTGGTGGATTTTGATGAAATTTTCAGGAAATGTCCAAACTCAGATAAAGACCAAGTTATTACATTTTCAGGGTGATCTGGATACTTTCTACCATGTTACCTTATGTTTATGTTAGGCTGAACTTTTATGTGTGTGTGTATATGCCACTGGTAGTTGGTTAGTTAGCAACATAGCTCAAAAAGTTGTTGGCATATTTTGATGAAACTTTCGGGAAATGTCCGAAATCGGATAAAGACCAAGTTATTGAATTTTGGCTGTGATCTAGTTACCTTCTACCACCTTACCTTATGTTTATGTTAGGCTAAACTTTTCTGTGTGTGTATATATGCCACTGGTAGTTAGTTAGTTAGCAACATAGCTCAAAAACTTGTTGGGGGGTTTTGATGAAACTTTCAAGAAATATCTGAAATCGGATAAAAACCAAGTTATTGAATTTTGGGTGTGATCTAGATACCTTCTACCACCTTACCTTATGTTTATGTTAGGCTGAACTTTTCTGCGTGTGTGTGTACAGGCCACTGGTAGTTGGTTAGTTAGCAACATAGCTCAAAAAGTTGTTTGCCAATTTTGATGAAACTTTCAGGAAATGTCCGAAATCGGACAAAGACCAAGTTATTGAATTTTGGGGGTGATCTGGATACCTTCTACCTCCATACTGTATGTTTTTGTTACAAGGCTGAACTTTTCTGTGTGTGTGTATGTGCCACTGGTAGTTGGTTAGTTAGCAACATAGCTCAAAAACTTGTTGGCGGATTTTAATGAAACTTTCAAGAAATGTCCGAAATCGGATAAAGACCAAGTTATTGAATTTTGGGTGTGATCTAGATACTTTCTACCACCTTACCTTATGTTTATGTTAAGCTGAACTTTTCTGTGTGTGTGTATATGCCACTGGTAGTTGGTTAGTTAGCAACATAGCTCAAAAAGTTGTTGGCGGATTTTGATGAAACTTTCAGGAAATGTCCAAATTTGGATAAAGACCAAGTGATTACATTTTGTGGGTGATCTAGATACTTTCTACCATGTTACCTTATGTTTATGTCAGGCTGAACTTTTCTGTGGGTGTATATGCCACTGGTAGTTGGTTAGTTAGCAACATAGCTCAAAAAGATGTTTGCGGATTTTGATGACATTTTCAGGAAATGTCCGAAATTGGATAAAGACCAAGTGATTGAATTTTGGGGGTGATTGGGATCTAGATTCAGGATATTTTTGCTATCGGGAGATAAGGCCTGGCAGAGGTCTGCTCTCCTAGTTGTCTTTGTAAAGATGTCATTTTGAATGTGGTGTTTGTGCTCCTCTCAGGTGGCCTTAGAGGAGCGCCTGGAGAGGCTGAACGGGGACCTGGGCTCCATCCGCATGACCCTGAAAAGATTCCACGTCCTGCGCTCCTCCGCCAACACATAGCAATGTCTGTCTTTGCCACTAGGAGGCTTGGATCATCATCTCCTACTTTAGATACACCTATTTGACTCGGGGAAACTTTTTGATACATCTTTTGGAGTATATATTTTTGACTACGACACAAATTTGTAGATTCATTGCCTTTTTATCAAGAAAAAAAAAAGTTTTCAGCCAGCAGGGTAACTTTACACCGCCTCTTTTTCTTTTCTTTTTTTTTTACTTTTCATCCTTTTCTTCTTGTTTACGTTCATTTTAAGGCCAAATGACTTTAAGGAACCTATTGATTTTGACATGTTTATTTGTTCACTTGACATTCCATCTTTCTTTTTTGCGATAGGAAATGTTTATATATTTTTTTGGCGGATGGACTGGAGCCTCCCTGAAGAAGAAGAAGAAGCCAGCACACACATTTTGTCCATTGGACCTATAAATATGATGTTATGACTTGCACAATAAATACAGCTTGTTTTGTATTACTACTGACTGAGTCTATCTGTGTGTGTTTCTGTATGTTGTTTGGCGGTTGGTTGTTGCACTTCTCTGCACCTGTGTAGCGATCGCACACTGTCAGGTTCAAACACTGATGACATCTATTAATCAAGACAAGAAGCAAGGAATCAATCAGAGACAGAGTTCAATTTAGCTCATGAGGAGAACGCATGGATCTGACCACTTAGTCACAGTCTCGCCCTACGCTCTAAGGTTCAGCTCTTGCGTCCCTCTATTTATTCAGGAGTTCCACAGTCAACAACACTAAGGCCGCCTCTAAAAGGAGTGGTCACATGTATTATGCAAAGCAGGTCCAGGACGCACAATACGTGACAGAATGTGCTGGGGGCCTTGTGATTTCGACTTATCCCCGCTTTGTCTGCGTGTTGGCATCTTATCTTCGTTGAGGTCCTTGAAGTCTCTGCTTCGTCTGCGTGCTGTCATCTTATCTTCGTTGTGGTCCTTGAAGTCCTTGGCTGTTAGCGGGCTAAAACAAAAATAACATCTCCTCAGACAAGAAGTATTTGTCCTTGCACAGACTAGAAAAGTCCAACTTGAGCACAATAGCTAAATAACTAAAGCAACAGACTTTAAGCATACTAAAGTTAGTGTGATAATATATACATAATTATTCTAACACACACTTGTCGGTATTTGTCAGGCAGCCCTGCTCAGCGGTGTTGCCTTAAATTAAAGTCCAGTAATAATGGTGTAGGTTGTGAGTTCAAACCCCGGCCGAGTCATACCAAAGACTATAAAAATGGGAGCCATTAACTCCCTGCTTGGCACTCAGCATCAAGGCTTGGAATTGGGGGTTAAATCACCAAAAATGATTCCCGGGCGTGGCCACCGCTGCTGCCCACTGCTCCCCTCACCTCCCAGGGGGCGATCAAGGGTGATGGGTCAAATGCAGAGAATAATTTCACCACACCTAGTGTGTGTGTGACAATCATTGGTACTTGGAGACTCGGGGGACGGCATGGTGCGGTTGGGAGAGTGGCCGTGTCGGCAACTTGAGGGTTCCTGGTTCAATCCCCGCCTTCTACCATCCTAGTCACGTCCGTTGTGTCCTTGAGCAAGACACTTCAGCCTTGCTCCTGATGGGTGCTGGTTAGCTGCCTTGCATGCCAGCTCCCGCCATCAGTGTGTGAATGTGTGTGTGAATGGGTGAATGTGGAAATACTGTCAAAGCGCTTTGAGTACCTTAAAGGTAGAAAAGCGCTATACAAGTATAAACCATACTTTAACTTAACATTGTGGACGGCGTCTTAGCTCCACAGTAAGTCTTTGCTGTCGTCCAGCATTCTGTTTTTGTTTACTTTGTGGCCAGTTCAGTTTTAGTTTCGTTCTGCATAGCCTCCCCTAAGCTTCAATGCCTTTTCTTAGGGGCACTCACCTTTTTAAAATGTTGGGTTTAAGCATTAGACCCAAAATTTTAAAAAGGTGGACTGAACTGGCCACAAAGTAAACAGAAACAGAATGCTGGACGACAGCAAAGACTTACTGTGGAGCTAAGACGCCGTCCACAATGTTAAGTTAAAAGTTAAAGTATGGGTTATACTTGTATAGCGCGTTTCTACCTTGAAGTATAACCCATACTTTAACTTTAACTTTTAACTTAACATTGTGGACAGCGTCTTAGCTCCACAGTAAGTCTTTGCTGTCGTCCAGCATTCTGTTTTTGTTTACTTTGTGGCCAGTTCAGTTTTAGTTTGGTTCTGCATAGCCTCCCCTAAGCTTCAATGCCTTTTCTTAGGGGCACTCACCTTTTTAAAATGTTGGGTTTAAGCATTAGACCCAAAGTTTTAAAAAGGTGGACTGAACTGGCCACAAAGTAAACAAAAACAGAATGCTGGACGACAGCAAAGATTTACTGTGGAGCTAAGACGCCGTCCACAATGTTAAGTTAAAAGTTAAAGTATGGGTTATACTTGTATAGCGCGTTTCTACCTTGAAGTATAACCCATACTTTAACTTTAACTTTTAACTTGACATTGTGGACGGCGTCTTAGCTCCACAGTAAGTTTTTGCTGTCGTCCAGCATTCTGTTTTTGTTTACTTTGCGGCCAGTTCAGTTTTAGTTTGGTTCTGCATAGCCTCCCCTAAGCTTCAATGCCTTTTCTTAGGGGCACTCACCTTTTTAAAATGTTGGGTTTAAGCATTAGACCCAAAATTTTAAAAAGGTGGACTGAACTGGCCACAAAGTAAACAAAAACAGAATGCTGGACGACAGCAAAGACTTACTGTGGAGCTAAGACGCCGTCCACAATGTTAAGTTAAAAGTTAAAATATGGGTTATACTTGTATAGCGCGTTTCTACCTTGAAGTATAACCCATACTTTAACTTTAACTTTTAACTTGACATTGTGGACGGCGTCTTAGCTCCACAGTAAGTCTTTGCTGTCATCCAGCATTCTGTTTTTGTTTACTTTGTGGCCAGTTCAGTTTTAGTTTCGTTCTGCATAGCCTCCCCTAAGCTTCAATGCCTTTTCTTAGGGGCACTCACCTTTTTAAAATGTTGGGTTTAATCATTAGACCCAAAATTTTAAAAAGGTGGACTGAACTGGCCACAAAGTAAACAGAAACAGAATGCTGGACGACAGCAAAGACTTACTGTGGAGCTAAGACGCCGTCCACAATGTTAAGTTAAAAGTTATTTAAGTATGGGTTATACTTGTATAGCGCTTTTCTACCTTGAAGTATAACCCATACTTTAACTTTAACTTTTAACTTGACATTGTGGACGGCGTCTTAGCTCCACAGTAAGTTTTTGCTGTCGTCCAGCATTCTGTTTTTGTTTACTTTGTGGCCAGTTCAGTTTTAGTTTCGTTCTGCATAGCCTCCCCTAAGCTTCAATGCCTTTTCTTAGGGGCACTCACCTTTTTAAAATGTTGGGTTTAAGCATTAGACCCAAAGTTTTAAAAAGGTGGACTGAACTGGCCACAAAGTAAACAGAAACAGAATGCTGGACGACAGCAAAGACTTACTGTGGAGCTAAGACGCCGTCCACAATGTTAAGTTAAAAGTTATTTAAGTATGGGTTATACTTGTATAGCGCTTTTCTACCTTGAAGTATAACCCATACTTTAACTTTAACTTTTAACTTGACATTGTGGACGGCGTCTTAGCTCCACAGTAAGTTTTTGCTGTCGTCCAGCATTCTGTTTTTGTTTACTTTGTGGCCAGTTCAGTTTTAGTTTCGTTCTGCATAGCCTCCCCTAAGCTTCAATGCCTTTTCTTAGGGGCACTCACCTTTTTAAAATGTTGGGTTTAAGCATTAGACCCAAAGTTTTAAAAAGGTGGACTGAACTGGCCACAAAGTAAACAGAAACAGAATGCTGGACGACAGCAAAGACTTACTGTGGAGCTAAGACGCCATCCACAATGTTAAGTTAAAAGTTAAAGTATGGGTTATACTTGTATAGCGCGTTTCTACCTTGAAGTATAACCCATACTTTACCTTTAACTTTTAACTTGACATTGTGGACGGCGTCTTAGCT
The DNA here is from genome assembly GCF_033978785.1 of Entelurus aequoreus. NCBI lineage: Eukaryota > Metazoa > Chordata > Actinopteri > Syngnathiformes > Syngnathidae > Entelurus > Entelurus aequoreus. The sequence continues at coordinate 80,714,239 of NC_084738.1, read as the reverse complement.
CCACAGTAAGTCTTTGCTGTCGTCCAGCATTCTTTTTTTGTTTACTTTGTGGCCAGTTCAGTTTTAGTTTGGTTCTGCATAGCCTCCCCTAAGCTTCAATGCATTTTCTTAGGGGCACTCACCTTTTTAAAATGTTGGGTTTAAGCATTAGACCCAAAATTTTTAAAAGGTGGATGAACTGGCCACAAAGTAAACAAAAACAGAATGCTGGACGACAGCAAAGACTTACTGTGGAGCTAAGACGCCGTCCACAATGTTAAGTTAAAAGTTATTAAAGTATGGGTTATACTTGTATAGCGCTTTTCTACCTTTAAGTATAACCCATACTTTAACTTTAACTTTTAACTTGACATTGTGGACAGCGTCTTAGCTCCACAGTAAGTCTTTGCTGTCGTCCAGCATTCTGTTTTTGTTTACTTTGTGGCCAGTTCAGTTTTAGTTTCGTTCTGCATAGCCTCCCCTAAGCTTCAATGCCTTTTCTTAGGGGCACTCACCTTTTTAAAATGTTGGGTCTAATGCTTAAACCTAAAATACTAAAAAGGTGAGTGCCCCTAAGAAAAGGCACTGAAGCTTATGGGAGGCTATGCAGAACGAAACTAAAACTGAAATTTGTCCTCTGCATTTGACCCAACCCCTTGTTCACCCCCTGGGAGGTGAGGGGAGCAGCGAGCAGCAGCGGTGGCCGCGCCCGGGAATAATTTTTGGTGATTTAACCCACAATTCCAACGCTTGATGCTGAGCGTCAAGCAGGGAGGTAATGGCTCCCATTTTTACAGTCTTTGGTATGACTTGCAGAACGAAGCTAAAACTGAACTGGCTACAAAGTAAACAAAAACAGAATGCTGGACGACAGCAAAGACTTCCTGTGGAGCAAAGACACCAAATTAGACACCATTTTACCTTCGCACTGCCTCCCACTGTTCCCAACATCTACAAAGCAATTAGCGGCTGCCACCTACTGATATGGAAGAGTATTACACGGTTACAACACTCAACAACAACACTATAATTACTGGTTTGCAAAAAAATATTTTTAACCCAAATAGGTAAAATGAGATCATCTCCCACGGCACACCAGACTGTATCTCATAGTGGTTGAAAAACACTGCTCTATTTTTCCATCCATCCATTTCCTACCGCTTGTCCCTTTTGGGGTCGCGGGGAGCCTATCTCAGCTGCATTCGGGCGGAAGGCGGGGTACACCCTGGACAAGTCGCCACCTCATCGCAGTGCTCTATTTTTTTTATATCTCCAGTTAATAATCCAGCAGTTTCCCCTCCTTGCAGTACCGCCTTTTAGCCACTGAGTGTCGCCATTTCCCCTTCATCTTTTTCTTCTGCCTCCGCCAACCCGAGCCGTGAGAAGAGCACCGACACACCGGAACCGGGCGATGGCGAGACAAGAGCCGCATTAGAGGAGGAGGACCCGCCGCCAGGGTGTGTGTGAGGCCAGAGCGACCCCGGACGTCCGACCTCCGACCTCCGAGCTCCTCCGCCGCCTGGCCGCCTCGGCACACACCGACGTGCGGGGTGTGGGGCAGCGATGCGGCTTGGACGCTGCGACCTCGCCCAGCCGAAGCCCAACCGGGACCGGTAAACGGTGGACAGTATCAGGTGAGTCCCTCCCCCAAACCCTCCGTGGGAAATATTGCCACGTTAGTAATGAAAATGACGTCAAACGGGCTTAACGAGGCGGCATTTGGGCGGATGTTACAGGGCCGGTCCTAGCGAAGTCGACGCCCTGGGGGACTTTTGACCGTGCCACCCCTAAAAAACAACAATTAGTCTGCTGTTGGTTTGATAATTGTGACTTTAATAGTCCAATCAACAAAATAGAACCATGACAATTATTTACATGAAACAATGTGAGGGTTATCAAGCATGCTTGGCAACATATTACACTCCTTCAGTAACCGCAGCCTTGTTTGTTAGCTAGCCGATGCGATACAGAGTAAAATTCAGGCTGGTATCGGCGATACCGATCCGATACTTTGCACAAATATTTCTGATGTTAAAGTCACACACACACGAGGTGTGGCAAAATGATTCTCTGCATTTGACCCATCACCCTTATCACCCCCTGGGAGGTGAGGGGAGCAGTGAGCAGCAGCGATGGCCAAGCAGAGAGGTAATGGGTCCCATTTTTATAGTCTTTGGTATTGACTCGCAGAACGAAACTAAAACTGAACTGGCTACAAAGTAAACAAAAACAGAATGCTGGACGACAGCAAAGACTTACTGTGGAGCAAAGACGCTGTCCACAATGTTAAGGTAAAGTATGGGTTATACTTGTATAGCGCTTTTCTACCGTTAAGGTACTCAAAGCGCTTTGACACTATTTCCACATTCACCCATTCACACACACATTCACACACTGATGGCGGCAGCTGGCATGTAAGGCAGCTAATCAGGACCCATCAGGAGCAAGGGTGAAGTGTCTTGCTCAAGGACACAACGGACAAATGATACGTACACTTTTTTTGTTGTTGTCAAATTAGAACATATTTTCCCCTTGTAAATTTACGCCGTTTATTTTACTAAAATTAGAAATGTATTTTCGTCAAATTTATAAAAAAATATCTCGTGATTTTATGCGTTTGTTCTAGTAAAATTATAACTTTTTTAATAGTAAAATTAGGAATTATTCTTTTCAAATGGACTTGTTTCCTTGTAATATTATGTTTTTATTCTATTAAAATGAAGATTTTTGTTTGTAGTAATATTATGACTTTATTGTAGTAAAATTATAAATGTATTTTTATCAAATTAGGGAATGTTTTCCCTTGTAAATTTACGCCTTTTATTTTACTAAAATTATAAATGTATTTTTGTCAAATTTGTACATTTTTTTCTTGTAATTTTATGCGTTTATTCTAGTAAAATTATAATTTTTAAAATAGTAAAATTAGGAATTATTCTTTTCAAATGGACTTGTTTCCTTGTAATATTATGTTTTTATTCTATTAAAATAAAGATTTTTGCTTGTAGTAATATTATGACTTTATTGTAGTAAAATTATAAATGTATTTTTTTCAAATTAGGGAATGTTTTCCCTTGTAAATTTATACTTTTTATTTTACTGAAATTATAAATGTATTTTTGTCAAATTTTCCTGTAACTTTATGCGTTTGTTCTAGTAAAATTATAACTTTTTTAATAGTAAAATGAGGACTTATTATTTTCAAATGGACTTGTTTCCTTGTAATATTATGATTTTATTGTATTAAAATGAAGATTTTTGTTTGTAGTAATATTATGACTTTATTGGAGTAAAATTATAAATGTATTCTCGTCAAATTAGGAAATTTTTTCCTCTTGTAAATTTATGTATTTTATTTGACTAACATTATAAGTTTATTCTTGTCAAATTTAGACATATTTCTTTGTAATATTATACCTTTATTATCGTCAAATTTAGTTTTTTTCCCCAGTAATAATATTACTTTATTGTAGTAGAATTATATACAAAAGATATGATATTATGGTAATACAAGGACTTTATTCTTTTCAAATTGATTTTATTCCTTGTAATAATTTGTCTTTGTTCTATTAAAATGATGATTTTGGTTTGGCATAATATTATGACTTTATTGTAGTAAAATTATAAAAGTATTCTTGTCAAATTAGAACATATTTTCCCCTTGTAAATTTATGTCTTTTATTTGAGTAAAATTATAAGTTTATTCTTGTCAAATTTGGACATTTTTCCTTGTAATATTTTGTCTTTATTATCGTAAAAATAAGTTTTATGTTTGTACTAATATTATTACTTTATTTTAGTAAAATTTGTATTTTATTCTTGTCAAATTTGGACATCTATTCTTTGTAATATCATGCGTTAATTTTTTTAAAAACAGTATTTTTTTTCTAGTAAATTTTTTTATTGTAGTCAAATTATAAATGTATTTTTGTCAAATTTAGACATTTTCTTCCTGTAATTTTATGCTTTTATTCTAATCAAATTATGATTTTTTTAATAGTAAAATTAGGATTTATTATTTTCAAATGGACTTGTTTCCTTGTAATAAAAGGCTTTTATTCTATTAAAATTCTGATTTTTGTTTGTAGTAATATTATGACTTTATTGGAGTGAAATTATAAATGTATTCTTGTCAAATTAGGAAATTTTCCCTCGTAATATTATACCTTTATTATCGTAAAATTTAGTTTTTTCCCCCAGTAATAATATGACTTTATTGTAGTAGAATTATATACGAAATATGTGATATTATGGTAATATAAGGACTTTATTCTTTTCAAATGGACTTTATTCCTTGTAATAATATGCCTTTGGTCTAATGAAATGAATATTTTTGTTTGTAGTAATATTATGACTTTATTGGAGTGAAATTATAAATGTATTCTTGTCAAATTAGGAAATGCTTTCCCTTGTAATTGTATGGCTTTTATTCTACAAAAATAATAAGTTTATTCTTTATTTTTTTGTATTTTAATGCCTTTTCTAGTAATATAAAGACTTTCTTGTAGTACAATTTTAAATGCATTCTTGTCAAATGTGGACATATTTCTTACTGTAATATTATGCCTCTATTCTAGTCAAATAAAATCTAAATTCCAGTAACATAATGACTTTATTGTAGTAAAAATTCTAAATGTATTCTGCTCAAATTAGGAATTGTTTTCCTTTTCTAAGGTTTTTTTTTCTTGTAATATTAGGCCTTTATTCTAAAATTACGATTTTTGTTTGTCGTAATATTTTGACTTTATTGTAGTAACATTATACGTTTATTCCTGCTAAATTAAGACATATTTCTCCCTTTATCATTTTATGACTTTTATTCGACTAAAATTGTAAGTTTAATCTCGTCAAATTCAGACATTTTATTTTAGCATTTTAGGACCTTTTATTTCAGCAAAATAAATTTTTTTGTTAGTAATATTAGGACTTTGTTGTAGTAAAATGATCCGGGAAGCATGAATCTATTTGAGGGGATGTTGATGGTGGATAATGGCGGCCTGCGAGAGAGGAACATAATATAATGTCAATATTGACAATATTGTCAATATTGGTTTTGCTAGCATGTCGCTAGCCTCTCTCATGCTAATTCCCGGTTTGAAGCTCCACCATCAACATGATTATTTACATTTTTGATAACAATGATGTGCTTCTGCTGCTCGCTTGGCCGTTGGATTCTGCAGAGAAGGAAGATGGAGCCTGGCAGGATGTGATTATCGGGTGGAATGATTCGCTTTGCGCTAATGAATGTTGTTAGGAAATAGCCAAAGGAGAAAGAGTGAGTCATAGTATTGATCGCTGCCGCACACACACACACATTCTTGTATTTTTCACCTTCTTGAGACCTCCTACCTCTTTAGGACCAGCCTTTCTTGATATATACAGATTAGTATTTACAACATAAATAATATATACATACTGTGCTAATAAAACAAAGGTAAGCTTTTATTTTATTTAATTTAATTTTTTACATTTTTTGTTTGTAATTGGTTTTTAATCTTCATTATTTACTTCAAGTTATTACAGTATGTCTCTAAATACATCCATCAATCCATTTTCTACCACTTGTCCCTTTCGGGGTCATTTATTATTATTATTTTTTTAAATTAATTGTGGTCAAAAGGGGCGCATTTCAATTTCTTACACACACTTGTTATTTCATATGTCGGCCAGAGGGGGAGCACTTCAAATGTTTACAAACACACTTGTTATTTCATATGTCGGCCAGAGGGGGAGCACTTCAAACGTTTACACACACTTGTTATTTCATATGTCGGCCAGAGGGGGAGCACTTCAAACGTTTACACAAACTTGTTATTTCATATGTCGGCCAGAGGGGGAGCACTTCAAATGTTTACACACACTTGTTATTTCATATGTCGGCCAGAGGGGGAGCACTTCAAATGTTTACACACACACTTGTTATTTCATATGTCGGCCAGAGGGGGAGCACTTCAAATGTTTACACCCACTTGTTATTTCATATGTCGACCAGAGGGGGAGCACTTCAAACGTTTACACACACTTGTTATTTCATATGTCGGCCAGAGGGGGAGCACTTCAAATGTTTACACACACTTGTTATTTCATATGTCGGCCAGAGGGGGAGCACTTCAAATGTTTACAAACACACTTGTTATTTCATATGTCGGCCAGAGGGGGAGCACTTCAAATGTTTACACACACTTGTTATTTCATATGTCGGCCAGAGGGGGAGCACTTCAAACGTTTACACACACACTTGTTATTTCATATGTCGGCCAGAGGGGGAGCACTTCAAACGATTACACCCACTTGTTATTTCATATGTCGACCAGAGGGGGGAGCACTTCAAACGTTTACACCCACTTGTTATTTCATATGTCGACCAGAGGGAGGAGCACTTCAAATGTTTACACCCACTTGTTATTTCATATGTCGGCCAGAGGGGGAGCACTTCAAATGTTTACACCCACTTGTTATTTCATATGTCGACCAGAGGGGGAGCACTTCAAACGTTTACACACACTTGTTATTTCATATGTCGGCCAGAGGGGGAGCACTTCAAATGTTTACACACACTTGTTATTTCATATGTCGGCCAGAGGGGAGCACTTCAAATGTTTACAAACACACTTGTTATTTCATATGTCGGCCAGAGGGGGAGCACTTCAAATGTTTACACACACTTGTTATTTCATATGTCGGCCAGAGGGGGAGCACTTCAAACGTTTACACACACACTTGTTATTTCATATGTCGGCCAGAGGGGGAGCACTTCAAACGATTACACCCACTTGTTATTTCATATGTCGACCAGAGGGGGGAGCACTTCAAACGTTTACACCCACTTGTTATTTCATATGTCGACCAGAGGGAGGAGCACTTCAAATGTTTACACCCACTTGTTATTTCATATGTCGGCCAGAGGGGGAGCACTTCAAATGTTTACACACACTTGTTATTTCATATGTCGACCAGAGGGGGGAGCACTTCAAATGTTTACACCCACTTGTTATTTCATATGTCGGCCAGAGGGGGAGCCCTTCAAATGTTTACACACACTTGTTATTTCATATGTCGACCAGAGGGGGAGCACTTCAAACGTTTACAGACACTTGTTATTTCATAATTGGCCAGAGGGGGAGCACTTCATATTTTTACACCCACTTGTTATTTCATATGTTGACCAGAGGAGGGAGCACTTTTAAAAGCGACACACAGTCAATTTGAAAAACCCCTCCTTTTTTGGGACCACACTCATTCTGATAGATGTCACCACCAGGGGGTGCAAATGAGACATTCTCTATTTATTGTTTTCTGTAACGTGCTTAAGGCCGACGACAAAGGAGTCAGGGACCACAGATGGCCCCTGTGCCGCACTTTGGGCACCCCAGCTGCAGAAGCTAAGTGTTAATGTCCACTCTAGTCTTAGTAGCGTCGTGTATTTCTTCATCCTATGCTCACATGTGGCTTGTCTTACGTCACCACCGGAAGTGGTAAAAATCACCTGGCGGGTGTTTCCGGGGATGAATAGGGAAGTTCTTCTTTGATCATATATTGCTGCCTTTGCACCTGTCGATGTTTACTTTTGTATGCACATTAAATCTACAAAAAAAATCCAGACTTTGGAGCAATGTTCACGGACTCTAGTATTTGGCTGTCTATTAGATGCAATGTTATTGGGACTATGATTTATGTCATCACTTCTTCACACCTCCTCATATGGAAGATACTTTTCCTTCATGATGTCTAGAGAAGGGCAGAAATACAAGTACACACACACACACACACACCAATAACGTAGCGAAGGTGGCTGAGGGGGCGGGGCTTGTCACGTGGCGCGGCGTCATGGCGGGCTATATTTAGCTACGCAAAGGCAGGGATGCCGTGAGACGCAAACAGAGCAGCCATGTGTTGTCTGACGCCGACCCACAATGCACCGCCTTTATTCTAGTAAAGTCATGTTTTTTTTGTCGTAATACTTAGACTTTTTTTTGCCGTAAATTAAAAATACATTCTTGTCAATTTAGGACGTTTTCCCAATCGTGTTATGCCTTTTATTACATGTGAGTTGGGAAATTGTGTTAGATGTAAACATAAACGGAATACAATGATTTGCAAATCCTTTTCAAGCCATATTCAGTTGAATGTGCTACAAAGACGACATATTTGATGTTCAAACTCATAAACATAATCGTTAACTTTAGAATTTGATGGCAGCAACACGTGACAAAGAAGTTGGGAAAGGTGGCAATAAATACTGATAAAGTTGAGGAATGCTCATCAAACTCTTATTTGGAACATCCCAGGCAAATTGGGAACAGGTGGGTGCCATGATTGGGTATAAAAGTAGATTCCATGAAATGCTCAGTCATTCACAAACAAGGATGGGGCGAGGGTCACCACTTTGTCAACAAAAGCCTGAGCAAATTGTTGAACAGTTTAAGAACAACCTTTCTCAAGCAGCTATTGCAAGGAATTTAGGGATTTCACCATCTACGCTCCGTAATATCATCAAAG
>NC_084738.1:80680761-80700761 GCF_033978785.1 Entelurus aequoreus | reverse complement strand
AATACATGAATGTGTGTGTGTGTGTGTGTTCTTGTATTTTACCCTTCTTGACATAAATCATGGTCCCAATACCGGAAAAATGTCTCATTTGCACCCCTTGAATCTATCAAAATGAAGGTGGTCCCAAAAAGGAGGGGTTTTTCAAATTGACTATGTGTCGCGTTTAAAAGTGCTCCCCCTCTGGTCAACATATGTAATAACAAGTGTGTGTAAGGAATTGAAATGCGCCCCATTTTGGCCAAAATTATTTTAAAAACAATAAATATGTATATTGAGACATACTGTAATAACTTGAAGTAAATAATGATTAAAAAACAATTACAAAAACAACAACAAAACAAAAACTAAAAGCTTACCTTTTTTATATTTGCATAGTATGTATATATTATTAATGTTGTAAATACAAATCTTTATACCTGTATGTCTAGAAAGGATGGTCCTAAAGAAGGAGGCATTTTTCTCAGGTCTCAAGAAGGTAACAAATACAAGAATGTGTGTGTGTGTGTGTGTGTGTGTGTGTTTGTGCGCGTTCTTGTATTCCTACCATTCTTGAGACACCAAGAAGGAAAAGTAGCTTCCATATGAGGACCGAGTTAGGACATAAACCATGGTCCCAATACGGAAAAATGTCTCATTTGCACCCCCTGGTGGTGACATCTATCAGAATGAGGGTGGTCCCAAAAAGGAGGGGTTTTTCAAATTGACTGTGTGTCGCTTTTAAAAGTGCTCCCCCTCTGGTCAACATATGAAATAACAAGTGTGTGTAAAAATTTGAAGCGCTCCCCCTCTGGCCAACATATGAAATAACAAGTGTGTGTAAGAAATTGAAATGCACCCCCTTTGGCCAAAATTTAAAAAAATATATAAATATGTATATCAATCAATCAATCATATAGAGACATACTGTAATAACTTGAAGTAAATTATGATTAAAAAACAAAAAATAAAATAAAATAACTAAAAGCTTACCTTTTTTATATTAGCATAGTATGTATATATTATTAATGTTGTAAATACAAATCTTTATATATCTAGAAAGGGTGGTCCTAAAGAGGGAAGCATTTTTCTCAGGTCTCAAGAAGGTAACAAATACATGAATGTGTGTGTGTGTGTGTGTTCTTGTATTTTACCCTTCTTGACATAAATCATGGTCCCAATACCGGAAAAATGTCTCATTTGCACCCCTTGAATCTATCAAAATGAGGGTGGTCCCAAAAAGGAGGGGTTTTTCAAATTGACTGTGTGTCGCTTTTAAAAGTGCTCCCCCTCTGGTCAACATATGTAATAACAAGTGTGTGTAAGGAATTGAAATGCGCCCCCTTTGGCCAAAATTATTTTAAAAACAATAAATATGTATATTGAGACATACCGTAATAACTTGAAGTAAATAATGATTAAAAAACAATTACAAAAACAATAACAAAACAAAAACTAAAAGCTTACCTTTTTTATATTTGCATAGCATGTATATATTATTAATGTTGTAAATACAAATCTTTATATATCTAGAAAGGGTGGTCCTAAAGAGGGAGGCATTTTTCTCAGGTCTCAAGAAGGTAACAAATACAAGAATGTGTGTGTGTGTTTGTGTGTGTTCTTGTATTCCTACCATTCTTGAGACACCAAGAAGGAAAAGTAGCTTCCATATGAGGACCGAGTTAGGACATAAACCATGGTCCCAATACGGAAAAATGTCTCATTTGCACCCCCTGGTGGTGACATCTATCAGAATGAGGGTGGTCCCAAAAAGGAGGGGTTTTTCAAATTGACTGTGTGTCGCTTTTAAAAGTGCTCCCCTTCTGGTCAACATATGAAATAACAAGTGTGTGTAAAAAATTGAAGCGCTTCCCCTCTGGCCAACATATGAAATAACAAGTGTGTGTAAGAAATTGAAATGCACCCCCTTTGGCCAAAATTTAAAAAAATATATAAATATGTATATAGAGACATACTGTAATAACTTGAAGTAAATTATGATTAAAAAACAAAAAATAAAATAAAATAAAATAACTAAAAGCTTACCTTTTTTATATTAGCATAGTATGTATATATTATTAATGTTGTAAATACAAATCTTTATATATCTAGAAAGGGTGGTCCTAAAGAGGGAAGCATTTTTCTCAGGTCTCAAGAAGGTAACAAATACATGAATGTGTGTGTGTGTGTGTGTTCTTGTATTTTACCCTTCTTGACATAAATCATGGTCCAAATACCGGAAAAATGTCTCATTTGCACCCCTTGAATCTATCAAAATGAGGGTGGTCCCAAAAAGGAGGGGTTTTTCAAATTTACTATGTGTCGCGTTTAAAAGTGCTCCCCCTCTGGTCAACATATGTAATAACAAGTGTGTGTAAGGAATTGAAATGCGCCCCATTTTGGCCAAAATTATTTTAAAAACAATAAATATGTATATTGAGACATACTGTAATAACTTGAAGTAAATAATGATTAAAAAACAATTACAAAAACAACAACAACACAAAAACTAAAAGCTTACCTTTTTTATATTTGCATAGTATGTATATATTATTAATGTTGTAAATACAAATCTTTATACCTGTATATCTAGAAAGGATGGTCCTAAAGAAGGAGGCATTTTTCTCAGGTCTCAAGAAGGTAACAAATACAAGAATGTGTGTGTGCGTGTGTGTGTGTGTGTGTGTGTGTTTGTGTGTGTTCTTGTATTCCTACCATTCTTGAGACACCAAGAAGGAAAAGTAGCTTCCATATGAGGACCGAGTTAGGACATAAACCATGGTCCCAATATGGAAAAATGTCTCATTTGCACCCCCTGGTGGTGACATCTATCAGAATGAGGGTGGTCCCAAAAAGGAGGGGTTTTTCAAATTGACTGTGTGTCGCTTTTAAAAGTGCTCCCCCTCTGGTCAACATATGAAATAACAAGTGTGTGTAAAAAATTTTAGCGCTCCCCCTCTGGCCAACATATGAAATAACAGGTGTGTGTAAGGAATTGAAATGCGCCCCCTTTGGCCAAAATTTTAAAAAATATATAAATATGTATATAGAGACATACTGTAATAACTTGAAGTAAATAATGATTAAAAAACAAAAAATAAAATAAAATAAAATAACTAAAAGCTTACCTTTTTTATATTAGCATAGTATGTATATATTATTAATGTTGTAAATACACATCTTTATATATCTAGAAAGGGTGGTCCTAAAGAGGGAAGCATTTTTCTCAGGTCTCAAGAAGGTAACAAATACATGAATGTGTGTGTGTGTGTGTGTGTGTGTGTGTGTGTGTGTGTGTTCTTGTATGTTACCCTTCTTGACATAAATCATGGTCCCAATACCGGAAAAATGTCTCATTTGCACCCCTTGAATCTATCAAAATGAGGGTGGTCCCAAAAAGGAGGGGTTTTTCAAATTGACTGTGTGTCGCTTTTAAAAGTGCGCCCCCTCTGGTCAACATATGAAATAACAAATGTGTGTAAAAATTTTAAGCGCTCCCCCTCTGGCCAACATATGTAATAACAAGTGTGTGTAAGAAATTTAAATGCGCCTCCTTTGGCCAAAATTATTTTAAAAAATAAAATAAATATGTATATTGAGACATATTGTAATAACTTGAAGTAAATAATGATTAAAAAACAATTACAAAAAAAATATAAAATAAAAGTTTACCTTTTTTATATTAGCATAGTATGTATATATTATTAATGTTGTAAATACAAATCTTTATATATCTAGAAAGGGTGGTCCTAAAGAGGGAGGCATTTTTCTCAGGTCTCAAGAAGGTAAGAAGTACAAGAATGTGTGTGTATGCTGGGCAGGATAACCCATCAATGAGACATCCCTCAGTGAGGCGTGTGTGTGTGTGTGTGTGTGTGTGTGTGTGTGTGTGTGTGTGTGTGTGTGTGTGTGTGTGTGTGTGTGTGTGTGTGTGTGTGAGTGTGTGTGTGTGTTGCACGAGGCTCATTGTCATGCACAGGCGGACCTTTTCGCCTCCTGACTTCCTGTCATGTGACGCACACGTCTCCGTGTTGCTCCTGACGCCATCGCCGTCTCGTGCGCCCTGCGTGGCGTTCGCCCGCTATCTGCCGCAAACGCAGCAGCCACGCGTGTTTTCGCTGTCAATTCTGCTGACGCGGCATTTCATTAGGGACGCCCGCACCATCCAAAAGCGCCACATCAAAATTCTGTGCGCCGAGTCTGCCTTCCGCCATCTTGAATCCATAATGGTGTTTTAAGACTTCACCGGAAACACCTTCTACGCCTCCACTATTCTTATGGGAGACTTTCCCCTTTTCACAGTGAAAACTGCTAGCAAGAGGCAGCTCACCATGGTGATTCATATATTCCACATTTAAAGGCCTCTAAAAAAATATCCGCAAACCTCCAACAGTGTTTTTTATCCCGTATTGTCTGGATCATAGAGCGGTGTATAAGCCACACCCACTCAATATATTACAAATATATTCCCATCTATAAGTCGCAGATGTATACGTTGTGAAATGAGTTATTTACACAGAAATATTTATTTACATACCTTAATTGTTTCCAAAATGGCAGTAAAACGGCTGAGCAAACAAAACAGAAGTCATGGTCATGGACCCACTAGCTGCGCAAGCTAGCTCGCTAATAACTCCACGGTGACGTTTTGGTGAATTTACTGAGGAATTTGTGAAACTGGAACAATAATAAAAAGAATGATGTAGTAAGTTAATACTAACACAGACACTCGTAAACGTGTTTAGTAAGTAAGAATTGTTTTAGTTATATTGTAAAACTTACAAACGTTGCTTGGAGTGATGAATGAAGAATCCATATGAGCAGAAACGCTATGGACGGCACTTCCGGTTCAAAGCTTTAAACAGAACCGCACCCACACAACATTTTAGAAGCAAAATAATTCTTCCTAAATCTTAGCCGCGGATATATATATATATATATATATATATATATATATATATATATATATATATATATATATATATATATATATATATATATATATATATATATATATATACGGTGTGAAATGAGTTATTTACACAGAAATGTTTGTTTACATGCCTTAATTGTTTTGAAACGATGTCTGTAACACGGCAGTAAAACGGCTGATCAAACAAAACACAAGTCATCGTCAGACTCAATAACTCCACGGTGATGTTTTGGTGAATTTATAAAAACAATACAAAAAGAATGCCATTGTAAGTTAATAACACTGACACAGACTCTCGTAAACGTGTTAGCATATTAGCTAATGCTAACGACGCCAGCTTGATTACAGTACAAAAGTACGTACAAATATGCATGAAAACACTCCTACAGACATCACACTTGGGACGCTTCAGTAAGTAAGAATTGTTTTAGTTGTATTGTAAAACTTACAAACGTTGCTTGGAGTGATGAATGAAGAATCCATATGAGCAGAAACGCTATGGACGGCACTTCCGGTTCAAAGCTTTAAACAGAACTGCACCCACAACATTTTAGAAGACAAATAATTATTCTCATATCTTAGCCGCGGATATATATATATATATATATACGTTGTGAAATGAGTTAATTACACAGAAATATTTATATATACATACCTTAATTGTTTCCAAACGATGTCTGTAACACGGCAGTAAAACGGCTGATCAAACAAAACAGAAGTCATCGTCAGACTCAATAACTCCACGGTGATGTTTTGGTGAATTTATAAAAACAATACAAAAATAATGCCATTTTAAGTTAATAGCACTGACACAGACTCTCGCAAACGTGTTAGCATATTAGCTAATGCTAAAGACGCTAGCTTGATAACATTACGATAGCACGTACAAATATGCATGAAAACACTCCTACAGACATCACACTTGGGACGCTTTAGTAAATAAGAATTGTTTTAGATATATTGTAAAACTTACATTCTTTTGAAAATGCTGGAAAATTTGAATGTTGTGAATGAGTTGAAATGGTTGGTGTTGGGATTTTTCAAATCGGTCGAGGAATGTTGAAGTAGGAACATTTTTAATTGAGAAATGGCATTACGGAATTCCTGGAATTTCCGGAATACCGAGAATTTTCCCAGTTCCAAGGGAGCACACGATTCCTGAACAGGCTGAATATTTTGAAGTCGGAAAGGTTTGAATCGGATGAAAAATGTCCCATTCATTTTAAATGGGAACTTCCTGGAAATTTAGGAATTTTTGGAAAAAGTGGATTTAAAAAAAAATGATTAGGAGCATGAATGTCCTGAATGAGATGAATTGTTTGGTGTTGGAATTGTTTAAACCGCTCAAGAAATGTTGAAGTAATAACAGTTTTTAATTGAGAAATTGTATTGTAGAACTCCTGGAATTTTGGGAAAACTGGAAATGTTTCTAGTTTATAAACCAAAATGTTTTTTGTCCTGACTAAGAGGAATGTTTTGACGGTGGAACGGTTGAAATGGCTTGAAAAATGTGAAAGGAGTTATCGTACTAAAAAAGGTTGGAAATAAGGTTAGGAAAAACACAGGAATTCCTGGAAATTTGTTGAATGTGGAAAAATGGTTGTTTGAATTTCCAGGATGAATTGAGTGTGTTGAAGGTGGAATGGTTTGAATCAGTTGAAAAATGTGGGAATTGTGGAAGTTAGAAAAATTGATAATTCATTTAGAATGGGGAAAATGTCCCTAAAAACTGGGAATTCTTGGAAATCCGGGAATTTTTTTTCTTCTAATTGTTAAAAGGGAGCACACAATTCCTGAACAGGCTGAATATTTTGAAGTCGGAAGGGTTTGAATCGGATGAAAAATGTGGGAGTTGTGGAACTTTGAAAAATGTCCCATTCTTTTCAATGGGAATTTCATGGAAATTTAGGAATTTTTGGAAAAAGTGGATTTAAAAAAAAAATGATTAGGAGCATGAATGTCCTGAATGAGCTGAATTGGTTGGTGTTGGAATTGTTTAAACCGGTCAAGAAATGTTGAAGTAGTAACAGTTTGGAAATGAGAAATTGTATTATAGAATTCCTGGAATTTTGGGGAAAACCGGAAATGTTTCTAGTTCCTAAACCAACTTGGTTTTTTGTTCTGATTAAGAAGAATGTTTTGACAGTGGAACTGTTCAAATGGGTTAAAAAAGGTAAAAGAAGTAGTCAAACGAAAAAGGTTGGAAATAAGCTTAGAAAAAACCCCAGGAATTCCTGGAAATTTGTTGAACGTGGAAAAATTGATGTTTGAATTTCTAGGATGAATTGAATGTGTTGAAGGTGGAATGGTTTGAATAGGTTGAAAAATGTGGGAATTGTGGAAGTTTGACAAATGGATAATTTATTTTGAATGGGAAAAATGTCCCTAAAAACTGGGAATTCTTGGAAATCCGGGAATTTTTTTCTTCTAATTGTTAAAAGGGAGCACACAATTCATGAACAGGCTGAATAATTTGAAGTCGGAAGGGTTTGAATCGGATGAAAAATGTGGGAGTTGTGGAACTTTGAAAAATGTCCCATTCTTTTCAATGGGAATTTCATGGAAATTTGGGAATTTTTGGAAAAAGTGGATTTAAAAAAAAAATATTAGGAGAATGAATGTCCTGAATGAGCTGAATTGGTTGGTGTTGGAATTGTTTGAACCGCTCAAGAAATGTTGAAGTAGTAACAGTTTTTATTTGAGAAATTGTATTATAGAATTCCTGGAATTTTGGGGAAAACCGGAAATGTTTCTAGTTCCTAAACCAACTTGGTTTTTTGTTCTGACGAAGAGGAATGTTTTGACGGTGGAACAGGTGAAGTGGGATGAAAAATGTAAAAGAAGTAGTCAAACGAAAAAGGTTGGAAATAAGCTTAGAAAAAAACAGGAATTCCTGGAATTGTGTTGAATGTGGAAAAATGGTTGTTTGAATTTCCAGGATGAATTGAATGTGTTGAAGGTGGAATGGTTTAAATCAGTAGAAAAATGTGGGAATTGTGGAAGTTTGAAAAATGGATAATTCATTTTGAATGGGAAAAATGTCCCTAAAAACTGGGAATTCTTGGAAATCCGGGAATTTTTTTCTTCTAATTGTTAAAAGGGAGCACACAATTCCTGAACAGGCTGAATATTTTGAAGTCGGAAGGGTTTGAATCGGATGAAAAATGTGGGAGTTGTGGAACTTTGAAAAATGTCCCATTCTTTTCAATGGGAACTTCCTGGAAATTTAGGAATTTTTGGAAAAAGTGGATTAAAAAAAAAAAGATTAGGAGCATGAATGTCCTGAATGAGATGAAGTGGTTGGTGTTGGAATTGTTTAAACCGCTCAGGAAATGTTGAAGTAATAACAGTTTTTAAATTGAGAAATTGTATTATAGAATTCCTGGAATTTTGGGAAAACAGGAAATGTTTGTAGTTTATAAACCAACTTGTTTTTTTGTTCTGACTAAGAGGAATGTTTTGACAGTGGAACGGGTGAAGTGGGATGAAAAATGTAAAAGAAGTAGTCAAACGAAAAAGGTTGGAAATAAGCATAGAAAAACCCCCAGGAATTCCTGGAAATTTGTTGAACGCGAAAAAATTGATGTTTGAATTTCCAGGATGAATTGAATGTGTTGAAGGTGGAATGGTTTGAACGGGTTGAAAAATGTGGGAATTGTGGAAGTTTGACAAATGGATAATTTATTTTGAATGGGAAAAATGTCCCTAAAAACTGGGAATTCTTGGAAATCCGGGAATTTTTTTCTTCTAATTGTTAAAAGGGAGCACACAATTCCTGAACAGGCTGAATAATTTGAAGTCGGAAGGGTTTGAATCAGATGAAAAATGTGGGAGTTGTGGAACTTTGAAAAATGTCCCATTCTTTTCAATGGGAACTTCCTGGAAATTTAGGAATTTTTGGAAAAAGTGGATTAAAAAAAAATGATGAGGAGCATTAATGTCCTGAATGAGCTGAATTGGTTGGTGTTGGAATTGTTAAAATTGCTCAAGGAATGTTGAAGTATTAAAAGTCTTTTAATGAGAAATTGTATTATAGAATTCCTGGAATTTGGGGAAAACCGGAAATGTTTCTAGTTCCTAAACCAACTTGTTTTTTGTTCTGATTAAGAAGAATGTTTTGACAGTGGAACTGTTCAAATGGGTAGAAAAATGTAAAAGAAGTAGTCAAACGAAAAAGGTTGGAAATAAGCTTAGAAAAAAAAACAGGAATTCCTGGAAATTTGTTGAACGTGAAAAAATTGATGTTTGAATTTCCAGGATGAATTGAATGTGTTGAAGGTGGAATGGTTTGAATCGGTTGAAACATGTGGGAATTGTGGAAATTTGAAAAATGGATAATTCATTTTGAATGGGAAAAATGTCCCTAAAAACTGGGAATTCTCGGAAATCCGGGAATTTTTTTTTTCTAATTATTGAAAGGGAGCACACAATTCCTGAACAGGCTGAATATTTTGAAGTCGGAAGGGTTTGAATCAGATGAAAAATGTGGGAGTTGTGGAACTTTGAAAAATGTCCCATTCTTTTCAATGGGAACTTCCTGGAAATTTAGGAATTTTTGGAAAAAGTGGATTAAAAAAAAAATGATTAGGAGCATGAATGTCCTGAATGAGATGAATTGGTTGGTGTTGGAATTGTTTAAACCGCTCAAGAAATGTTGATGTAGTAACAGTTTTTAATTGAGAAATTGTATTATAGAATTCCTGGAATTTTGGAGGAAACCGGAAATGTTTCTAGTTCCTAAACCAACTTGTTTTTTGTCCTGATTAAGAAGAATGTTTTGACAGGGGAACGGTTGAAATGGGTTGAAAAATGTAAAAGAAGTAGTCAAACGAAAAAGGTTGGAAATAAGCTTAGAAAAAAAAAGGAATTCCTGGAAATTTGTTGAACATGGAAAAATTGATGTTTGAATTTCCAGGATGAATTGAGTGTGTTGAAGGTGGAATGGTTTGAATGGGTTGAAAAATGTGGGAATTGTGGAAGTTAGAAAAATGGATAATTCATTTAGAATGGGAAAAATGTCCCTAAAAACTGGGAATTCTTGGAAATCCGGGAATTTTTTTTCTTCTAATTGTTGAAAGGGAGCACACAATTCCTGAACAGGCTGAATATTTTGAAGTCGGAAGGGTTTGAATCGGATGAAAAATGTGGGAGTTGTGGAACTTTGAAAAATGTCCCATTATTTTCAATGGGAACTTCCTGGAAATTTAGGAATTTTTGGAAAAAGTGGATTTAAAAAAAAATGATTAGGAGCATGAATGTCCTGAATGAGCTGAATTGGTTGGTGTTGGAATTGTTTAAACCGGTCAAGAAATGTTGAAGTAGTAACAGTTTTTAATTGAGAAATTGTATTATAGAATTCCTGGAATTTTGGGAAAACCGGAAATGTTTCTAGTTCCTAAACCAACTTGTTTTTTGTCCTGATTAAGAGGAATGTTTTGACAGTGGAACTGTTCAAATGGGTTGAAAAATTTAAAAGAAGTAGTCAAACGAAAAAGGTTGGAAATAAGCTTAGAAAAAAACCCAGGAATTCCTGGAAATTTGTTGAACGTGAAAAAATTGATGTATGAATTTCCAGGATGAATTGAATGTGTTGAAGGTGGAATGGTTTAAATAGGTTGAAAAATGTGGGAATTGTGGAAGTTTGAAAAATGGATAATTTATTTTGAATGGGAAAAATGTCCCTAAAAACTGGGAATTCTCAGAAATCCGGGAATTTTTTTTCTTCTAATTGTTGAAAGGGAGCACACAATTCCTGAACAGGCTAAATATTTTGAAGTCGGAAGGTTTTGAATCGGATGAAAAATGTGGGAGTTGTGGAACTTTGAAAAATGTCCCATTCTTTTCAATGGGAACTTCCTGGAAATTTAGGAATTTTTGGAAAAAGTGGATTTAAAAAAAAAATGATGAGGAGCATGAATGTCCTGAATGAGCTGAATTGGTTGGTGTTGGAATTGTTTAAACCGCTCAAGAAATGTTGAAGTACTAACAGTTTTTAATTGAGAAATTGTATTATAGAATTCCTGGAATTTTGGGGAAAACCGGAAATGTTTCTAGTTCCTAAACCAACTTGGTTTTTTGTTCTGACGAAGAGGAATGTTTTGACGGTGGAACGGGTGAAGTGGGATGAAAAATGTAAAAGAAGTAGTCAAACGAAAAAGGTTGGAAATAAGCTTAGAAAAAAACAGGAATTCCTGGAATTGTGTTGAATGTGGAAAAATGGTTGTTTGAATTTCCAGGATGAATTGAGTGTGTTGAAGGTGGAATGGTTTGAATGGGTTGAAAAATGTGGGAATTGTGGAAGTTTGAAAAATGGATAATTTATTTTGAATGGGAAAAATTTCCCTAAAAACTGGGAATTCTTGGAAATCCGGGAATTTTTTTCTTCTAATTGTTAAAAGGGAGCACACAATTCCTGAACAGGCTGAATAATTTGAAGTTGGAAGGGTTTGAATCAGATGAAAAATGTGGGAATTGTGGAACTTTGAAAAATGTCCTATTCTTTTCAATGGGAATTTCCTGGAAATTTCGGGAATTTCGGGTGGCGACACGCCGCCAAACGTGTGCGTGGTCCTCGCTTTCTCTACTTACCCCTCTGTTGAAAAGCCAGGAGGAGGACGAGGGAAGAAGCTGCATCACAACAAAGTCCACCAATCGGGCTTCCGCCTCGTGCGTTTCCACGGCAACAGAGCCTGCTCTGTCACGGGGAAAAGGGGGGGAGGCGGGGACAGTGAGAGAGAGAGAGAGAGAGAGAGAGAGAGAGAGAGGGAGGGCAAAAAACAGCGAAGACGAGGGAGTGAGCGATGAAGAGCTTCTCCCCTTTCGCCGGCGCCAAACCCCCAGCGAGCATGAGGGACGACCGGGGACGCGCCTCGGATCTCACGCCGCCATCCGATCTAGGTAACGCTGCAGTGAAGACGCCCAAATAAGGAGTGGCGGTGTGCAGGTGTGTTTGTTTGCACGCTCTCAATCAATCAATGTCCGTCTTCTCGCTTTTGTCCTGCCGACTCTGCCTCCCGGAGTCCAGCGCGGGAGTGACATCGTATTTGTGACGGCCGGCGTTGGGGGAAACGACGCTGATCGAATCGAGGCGTCGTAAAACCTGCGTCGTCAAGGATACGTGTGGTGGTCACGCAAGTGTAAAAAGAAGTTAAGCAAGAGCAGGTTTCTGAAAATCAAATACAGTATTTTTCCGGACTATAAGCCACGCCCACTACATTTTAGACGGGGGAAACATTTTCCATGCATTAGCCGCACCGGACTATAAGACGTTGTGTATGTACGTTGTGGAATTGCTAAAATATTCTGTAAATGTTTATTTCCATACTTTAATTGTTTCCAAACATTGTCTGTAACAGGGCAGTAAAACGGCTGATCAAACAAAACAGAAGTCAACGTCATGGACCCGCTAGCTGCACGAGCTAGCTCTCTAATGAGCTAAACAGTTTATTTACATTCCTTAATTGTTTCCAAACGGCAGTAAAACGGCTGATGAAACAAAACAGAAGTCACCGTCATGGACCCGCTATCCGCGCAAGCTAGCTCTCCAATGGGCTAAACAGTTTATTTACATTCCTTAATTGTTTCCAAACTTTGTCTGTAGCAGGGCAGTAAAACGGCTGATCAAACAAAACAGAAGTTACTGTCATGGACCCGCTAGCTGCGCGAGCTAGCTCTCCAAATCAGCTAAAAAGTTTATTTACATTCCTTAATTGTTTCCAAACGGCAGTAAAACGGCTGATCAAACAAAACAGAAGTCACGGTCATGGACCCGCTAGCCGCGCAAGCTAGCTCTCCAATGGGCTAAACAGTTTAGTTACATTCCTTAATTGTTTCCAAACTTTGTCTGTAACAGGGCAGTAAAACGGCTGATCAAACAAAACAGAAGTCACCGTCATGGACCCAATAGCTGCACGAGCTAGCTCTCTAATGAGCTAAACAGTTTATTTACATTCCTTAATTGTTTCCAAACGGCAGTAAAACGGCTGATGAAACAAAACAGAAGTCACTGTCATGGACCCGCGAGCCGCGCAAGCTAGCTCTCCAATGGGCTAAACAGTTTATTTGCATTCCTTAATTGTTTCCAAACTTTGTCTGTAGCAGGGCAGTAAAACGGCTGATCAAACAAAACAGAAGTTACTGTCATGGACCCGCTAGCTGCGCGAGCTAGCTCTCCAAATCAGCTAAAAAGTTTATTTACATTCCTTAATTGTTTCCAAACGGCAGTAAAATGGCTGATCAAACAAAACAGAAGTCACGGTCATGGACCCGCTAGCTGCACAAGCTAGCTCTCCAATGGGCTAAACAGTTTATTTACATTCCTTAATTGTTTCCAAACTTTGTCTGTAACAGGGCAGTAAAACGGCTGATCAAACAAAACAGAAGTCACTGTCATGGACCCACTAGCCATGAAAGCTAGCTCTCCAATGCGCTAAACAGTTTATTTACATTCCTTAATTGTTTCCAAACATTATCTGTAACAGGGCAGTAAAACGGCTGATCAAACAAAACAGAAGTCACTGTCATGGACCTGATAGCTGCACAAGCTAGCTCTCCAATGGGCTAAACAGTTTATTTACATTCCTTAATTGTTTCCAAACATTGTCTGTAACAGGGCAGTAAAACGGCTGATCAAACAAAACAGAAGTCACTGTCATGGACCTGATAGCTGCACAAGCTAGCTCTCCAATGGGCTAAACAGTTTATTTACATTCCTTAATTGTTTCCAAACATTGTCTGTAACAGGGCAGTAAAACGGCTGATCAAACAAAACAGAAGTCACTGTCATGGACCCGCTAGCTGCGCGAGCTAGCTCTCCAAATCAGCTAAAAAGTTTATTTACATTCCTTAATTGTTTCCAAACGGCAGTAAAACGGCTGATCAAACAAAACAGAAGTCACGGTCATGGACCCGCTAGCTGCACAAGCTAGCTCTCCAATGGGCTAAACAGTTTGTTTACATTCCTTAATTGTTTCCAAACTTTGTCTGTAACAGGGCAGTAAAACGACTGATCAAACAAAACAGAAGTCACCGTCATGGACCCGCTAGCCGCGCAAGCTAGCTCTCCAATGCGCTAAACAGTTTATTTACATTCCTTAATTGTTTCCAAACATTATCTGTAACAGGGCAGTAAAACAGCTGATCAAACAAAACAGAAGTCACGGTCATGGACCTGCTAGCTGCACAAGCTAGCTCTCCAATGGGCTAAACAGTTTATTTACATTCCTTAATTGTTTCCAAACATTATCTGTAACAGGGCAGTAAAACGGCTGATCAAACAAAGCAGAAGTCACTGTCATGGACCCGCTAGCTGCGCGAGCTAGCTCTCCAAATCAGCTAAAAAGTTTATTTACATTCCTTAATTGTTTCCAAACGGCAGTAAAACGGCTGATCAAACAAAACAGAAGTCACGGTCATGGACCCGCTAGCTGCACAAGCTAGCTCTCCAATGGGCTAAACAGTTTATTTACATTCCTTAATTGTTTCCAAACTTTGTCTGTAACAGGGCAGTAAAACGGCTGATCAAACAAAACAGAAGTCACCGTCATGGACCCGCTAGCCGCGCAAGCTAGCTCTCCAAATCAGCTAAAAAGTTTATTTACATTCCTTAATTGTTTCCAAACGGCAGTAAAACGGCTAATCAAACAAAACAGAAGTCACGGTCATGGACCCGCTAGCTGCACAAGCTAGCTCTCCAATGGGCTAAACAGTTTATTTACATTCCTTAATTGTTTCCAAACTTTGTCTGTAACAGGGCAGTAAAACGGCTGATCAAACAAAACAGAAGTCACCGTCATGGACCCGCTAGCCGCGCAAGCTAGCTCTCCAATGCGCTAAACAGTTTATTTACATTCCTTAATTGTTTCCAAACATTATCTGTAACAGGGCAGTAAAACTGATGATCAAACAAAACAGAAGTCACTGTCATGGACCTGATAGCTGCACAAGCTAGCTCTCCAATGGGCTAAACAGTTTATTTACATTCCTTAATTGTTTCCAAACATTATCTGTAACAGGGCAGTAAAACGGCTGATCAAACAAAACAGAAGTCACCGTCATGGACCCACTAGCCATGAAAGCTAGCTCTCCAATGCGCTAAACAGTTTATTTACATTCCTTAATTGTTTCCAAACATTATCTGTAACAGGGCAGTAAAATGGCTGATCAAACAAAACAGAAGTCACTGTCATGGACCTGATAGCTGCACAAGCTAGCTCTCCAATGGGCTAAACAGTTTATTTACATTCCTTAATTGTTTCCAAACATTATCTGTAACAGGGCAGTAAAACGGCTGATCAAACAAAACAGAAGTCACTGTCATGGACCCGCTAGCCGCGCAAGCTAGCTCTCCAATGCGCTGAACAGTTTATTTACATTCCTTAATTGTTTCCAAACATTGTCTGTAACAGGGCAGTAAAACGGCTGATCAAACAAAACAGAAGTCACTGTCATGGACCCGCTAGCTGCGCGAGCTAGCTCTCCAAATCAGCTAAAAAGTTTATTTACATCCCTTAATTGTTTCCAAACGGCAGTAAAACGGCTGATCAAACAAAACAGAAGTCACGGTCATGGACCTGCTAGCTGCACAAGCTAGCTCTCCAATGGGCTAAACAGTTTATTTAAATTCCTTAATTGTTTCCAAACATTATCTGTAACAGGGCAGTAAAACGGCTGATCAAACAAAGCAGAAGTCACTGTCATGGACCCGCTAGCTGCGCGAGCTAGCTCTCCAAATCAGCTAAAAAGTTTATTTACATTCCTTAATTGTTTCCAAACGGCAGTAAAACGGCTGATCAAACAAAACAGAAGTCACGGTCATGGACCCACTAGCTGCGCAAGCTAGCTCTCCAGTCAGCTAAACAGACTCAACAACTCCACGGTGACGTTTTGGTGAGTTTACAAAACTGAAACAATACAAAAAGAATATCAGTTAATAATACTAACAGACACTCGTAAACGTGTTAGCATATTAGCTAAAGCTAAAGACGGTATGTACAAATATGCGTTAAAAAACGTCACACGCGGGACGGTTTAGTCAGTAAGAATAGTTTTAGTTATGTTGTAAAACTTGCAAAGGTCGCTTGGAGTGAACATAGAATTTCACGATGAATTAAATGTTGGATCTGTTTTATACTGTAAGTACTTACAAGTACTTATTTTAGTTATTAGTGCTTATTTTAATTTATAAGTATTTATTTTAATTATTAGTACTTATTTTAATATATTTTTAAGATAATATACTTATGTGTTTTATGATTTTGTGCGGAAAGTAAAGTGGCAAATCCAAACATGAATTCAGCCAAAATATGCTGACTCAACAAGCTAGCTTCTTGGCTAGCTGGTTACTTATTTTGATATTTTTAAGATAAGTACTTTTATGTATTTTATGATTTTGCGCAAAAAGTAAAGTTGCAAATCTAAACATGAATTTAGCCAAAATATGCTGACTCAACAAGCTAGCTGGTTACGTATTTTGATATTTTTAAGATAAGTACTTTATTTATTTTATGATTTTGTGCGAAAAGTAAAGTGGCAAATCCAAACATGAATTTAGCCAAAATATGCTGACTCAACAAGCTAGCTTCTTGGCTAGCTGGTTACTTATTTTGATATTTTTAAGATCAGTACTTTATGTATTTTATGACTTTGCGCAAAAAGTAAAGTTGCAAATCCAAACATGAATTTAGCCAAAATATGCTGACTCAACAAGCTAGCTCGTTGGCTAGCTTGCTGCTTATTTTGATATTTTTAAGATAAGTACTTTATGTATTTTATGATTTTGCACAAAAAGTAAAGTTGCAAATCTAAACATGAATTTAGCCAAAATATGCTGACTCAACAAGCTAGCTGGTTACGTATTTTGATATTTTTAAGATAAGTACTTTATTTATTTTATGATTTTGTGCGAAAAGTAAAGTTGCAAATCCAAACATGAATTTAGCCAAAATATGCTGACTCAACAAGTTAGCTTGTTGGCTCGTTTGTTACTTATTTAGATTTTTGTAAGATGGTACTTATGTATTTGATGATTTTGCGCAAAAAGTAAAGTTGCAAATCCAAACATGAATTTAGCCAAAATATGCTGACTCAACAAGCTAGCTTGTTGGCTCGTTTGTTACTTATTTTGATATTTTTAAGATAGTACTTACGTGTTTTATGATTTTGCGCCAAAAGAAAAGTTGCAAACCCAAACATGAATTTAGCCAAAATATGCTGACTCAACAAGCTAGCTTGTTGGCTAGCTGGTTACTTATTTTGATATTTTTAAGATAAGTACTTTATGTATTTTATGATTTTGCGCAAAAAGTAAAGTTGCAAATCTAAACATGAATTTAGCCAAAATATGCTGACTCAACAATCTAGCTGGTTACTTATTTTGATATTTTTAAGATAAGTACTTTATTTATTTTATGATTTTGTGCGAAAAGTAAAGTTGCAAATCCAAATATGAATTTAGCCAAAATATGCTGACTCAACAAGCTAGCTTCTTGGCTAGCTGATTACTTATTTTGATATTTTTAAGATCAGTACTTTATGTGTTTTATGACTTTGCGCAAAAAGTAAAGTTGCAAATCCAAACATGAATTTAGCCAAAATATGCTGACTCAACAAGCTAGCTTGTTGGCTCGTTTGTTACTTATTTTGATATTTTTAAGATAGTACTTATGTGTTTTATGATTTTGCGCCAAAAGAAAAGTTGCAAACCCAAACATCAATTTAGCCAAAATATGCTGACTCAACAAGCTAGCTTGTAGGCTAGCTTGATACTTATTTTGATATTTTTAAGATAAGTACTTTATGTATTTTATGATTTTGCGCAAAAAGTAAAGTTGCAAATCTAAACATGAATTTAGCCAAAATATGCTGACTCAACAAGCTAGCTGGTTACGTATTTTGATATTTTTAAGATAAGTACTTTATTTATTTTATGATTTTGTGCGAAAAGTAAAGTGGCAAATCCAAACATGAATTTAGCCAAAATATGCTGACTCAACAAGTTAGCTTGTTGGCTCGTTTGTTACTTATTTAGATTTTTGTAAGATGGTACTTATGTATTTGATGATTTTGTGCGAAAAGTAAAGTGGCAAATCCAAACATGAATTTAGCCAAAATATGCTGACTCAACAAGCTAGCTTGTTGGCTCGTTTGTTACTTATTTTGATATTTTTAAGATCAGTACTTTATGTGTTTTATGACTTTGCGCAAAAAGTAAAGTTGCAAATCCAAACATGAATTTAGCCAAAATATGCTGACTCAACAAGCTAGCTTGTTGGCTCGTTTGTTACTTATTTTGATTTTTGTAAGATGGTACTTATGTATTTGATGATTTTGTGCGAAAAGTAAAGTGGCAAATCCAAACATGAATTTAGCCAAAATATGCTGACTCAACAAGCTAGCTTGTTGGCTCGTTCGTTACTTATTTTGATATTTTTAAGATAGTACTTATGTGTTTTATGATTTTGCGCCAAAAGAAAAGTTGCAAACCCAAACATGAATTTAGCCAAAATATGCTGACTCAACAAGTTAGCTTGTTGGCTCGTTTGTTACTTATTTTGATTTTTGTAAGATGGTACTTATGTATTTGATGATTTTGTGCGAAAAGTAAAGTGGCAAATCCAAACATGAATTTAGCCAAAATATGCTGACTCAAGAAGCTAGCTTCTTGGCTAGCTGGTTACTTATTTTGATATTTTTAAGATCAGTACTTTATGTATTTTATGACTTTGCGCAAAAAGTAAAGTTGCAAATCCAAACATGAATTTAGCCAAAATATGCTGACTCAAGAAGCTAGCTTCTTGGCTAGCTGGTTACTTATTTTGATATTTTTAAGATCAGTACTTTATGTATTTTATGACTTTGCGCAAAAAGTAAAGTTGCAAATCCAAACATGAATTTAGCCAAAATATGCTGACTCAACAAGCTAGCTTGTATGCTAGGTGGTTACTTATTTTGATATGTTTAAGATCAGTACTTTATGTATTTTATGACTTTGCGCAAAAAGTAAAGTTGCAAACCCAAACATTAATTTGGCCAAAATATGCTGACTCAACAAGCTAGCTGGTTACTTATTTTGATATTTTTAAGATAAGTACTTTATTTATTTTATGATTTTGTGCGAAAAGTAAAGTTGCAAATCCAAACATGAATTTAGCCAAAATAGGCTGACTCAACAAGCTAGCTTGTATGCTAGGTGGTTACTTATTTTGATATTTTTTAAGATAGTATTTGTGTGTTTTATGATTATGCGCAAAAAATAAAGTTGCAAATCTAGCTAGCTTCTTGGCTCGTTTGTTACTTATTTTTGATATTTTTTAAGATAGTACTTTATGTATTTTATGATTATGCGCAAAAAATAAAGTTGCAAATCTAGCTAGCTTCTTGGCTCGTTTGTCGCTTATTTTGATATTTCCAACATAGTACTTATGTATTTTGTGATTTTGTGCAAAAAGTAAAGTTGCAAACCCAAACATGAATGTAGCCCAAATATGCTGACTCAACAAGCTAGCTAGCATTCTGAGGCGTCACCTTGTAGTTTCTCGCAGCAGGAATAAAATGTTTTAGCAACGTAGCAAACGTGGGAGATGATCTTAGCATAAACTGCGTGCCAATTTGAACTCTTATGCTACGTGCTACGTTAGCATGCTGAGCTTTATCGCTAACGCAATGACTTCCTGGCCTAAGGACAGCTAGCGAGTGTTGTGCAAAGTGCACGACTGAGACGCTACCGTAGCAGTGGTAATAAAAACCAAAAGACGGATGAAGCGAGGGTGGATTTAGCTGGTGGTCGATAAATGAAATGAAGCCAAAAAGCTGTTCCAGTAATTTAATGTTGCTTTCCTGGCAGAGATCACGTCAGACTTGCTCTGCGGTCTGGACTCACTTAAAAGCCAAGATCCTCCCGGGGGGTGCGAGGACACAATATTGTGTCAGACTTCTCTTGTTTTGCTCCAATGTTTTGACAGCGAGTGCAAGCGCTTGTCCACCCTCAAGGATCTTTGATTTCCCAGACCTCCTCCTTCCTTTCATCAGCTTTGTTGAACTTTTGTGGGAACACCTGCCTGCACTTTACCTGCTTCTCTTCCCAGGAATACTC
>NC_084738.1:80663261-80675761 GCF_033978785.1 Entelurus aequoreus | reverse complement strand
AGCTAAAATGAAGAATTAAATTAAAATTGATTTATTATTCTTTACAATAAAAAAAATAAATTTACTTGAACATTGATTTAAATTGTCAGGAAAGAAGAGGAAGGAATTTAAAAGGTAAAAAGGTATATGTGTTTAAAAATCCTAAAATTATTTTTAAGGTTGTATTTTTTCTCTAAAATTGTCTTTCTGAAAGTTATAAGAAGCAAAGTAAAAAAATTCATGAATTTATTTAAACAAGTGAAGACCAAGTCTTTAAAATATTTTCTTGGATTTTCAAATTCTATTTGAGTTTTGTCTCTCTTAGAATTAAAAATGTCGGGCAAAGCGAGACCAGCTTGCTAGTAAATCAATAAAATTTAAAAAAAATAGAGGCAGCTCACTGGTAAGTGCTGCTATTTGAGCTATTTTTAGAACAGGCCAGCGGGCTACTCATCTGGTCCTTACGGGCTACCTGGTGCCCGCGGGCACCGCGTTGGTGACCCCTGCTCTAGATGATTAAATAAATGGATTAAAAATAATTAAAATACACATCAGGTAAAAGTCCAAAAATAATATGAAATAAGATAAGATATAATCAAACATAAAAATAAACTACAATATGAAAAACTATAAAATAAAATAAAATACAATAAAAACTGAAATATAAATATAATAAGACCATATAAAAATAGGCTAAGACATGATAAAACATAAAAATAAGCTAAGATATGATAAAACATAAAAATAACTAATACTAATAGAATAATCATGCACATTGGGCCTAATATTTGTGTAGTAAAGTGGTTTTTGAATTCGAGCAATGTAATCTGAAAGATGTTTAAAATATCAACAATTAATGTTAATATTTTTGAAACAATATACTTCTCATAACATGAGTATCTGTGTGCAGGAGAGAGTGTAAAGAAAAGCATTGCTATAGTTTCACTTCATCTGCCTTTTTTTTTACAACCTACTTGAAGTTGTATTTTTATTTTTTTTTCAAAGCCAATCAGAAAGAAGGGGCGGTCTAAGCATGCCCGCCCACAAAGTCCCAAAATGAAACATGACAGCGCACAGACCGAGACAGCGCGTGCAGAAAGGCACCGCGCGCCCGCAAAAGTGGAGAATCAGCGCGCGATAACAGTTTTTACGCGCTTAGATTTTTGGTACTAATATGACGCCATAGGATTGGCAAGTATGACGCTATCAAGCGCCATTCATTCAAAACTCGCGGGCCGCACTAACATCAAATTTCCATATTAAGGTGCGTGCCGGTGCGTGTGTCTGAGACCCCTGGTTAACATAGCACAAAGCAATTTAAGCTTTGTATGCGGTGTTTTTCATTTTAAATTTCAATTTTTTTTTTGTGGCTCCCATTATTTTCTTTAATTTGTGAAACTTGCCAAAATGGCTCTTTGAGTGGTAAAGGTTGCCGACCCCTGAGTTAAAGGCCTACTGAAATGAATTTTTTTTATTTAAACGGGGATAGCAGATCTATTCTATGTGTCATACTTGATCATTTCGCGATATTGCCATATTTTTGCTGAAAGGATTTAGTATAGAACAGGGGTCGGCAACCCGCGGCTCTGGAGCCGCATGCGGCTCTTTAGCGCCGCCCTAGTGGCTCTCTGGAGCTTTTTCAAAAATGTATGAAAAATGGAAAAAGATGAGGGGAAAAAATATATTTTTTGTTTTAATATGGTTTCTGTAGGAGGACAAACATGACACTAATTGTTATAACACACTGTTTATATTAAACATGCTTCACTGATTCGAGTATTTGGCGAGCGCCGTTTTGTCCTACTAATTTTGGCGGTCCTTGAACTCACCTTAGTTTGTTTCCATGTATAACTTTCTCCGGCTTTCTAGGACGTGTTTTATGCCACTTCTTTTTCTCTCTCATTTTGTCCACCCAACTGTTAACGTTGTGCGTGAAGGCACAAAGGTGAGTTTTGTTGATGTTATTGACTTGTGTGGAGTGCTAATCAGACATATTTGGTTACTGCATTAATGCTAGCTAATCGATGCTAACATGCTATTTAGGCTAGCTATATGTACATATTGCATCATTATGCCTCATTTGTAGGTATATTTGAGGTCATTTAGTTTCCTTTAAGTCCTTTAAATGTATATCTCTTGACACACTATCTGTATGTAATATGGCTTTTAATTTTTTGCGGCTCCAGACAGATTTGTTTTTGTATTTTTGGTCCAATATGGCTCTTTCAACATTTTGGGTTGCCGACCTCTGGTATAGAACAACGACGATAAAGATTGCAACTTTTGGTATCTGATTAAAAAAAGGCTTGCCCCTACCGGAAGTAGCGTGACGTAGTCAGTTGAACATATACGCAAAGTTCCCTATTGTTTACAATGATGGCCGCATGAAGTGAGAGAGATTCGGACCGAGAAAGCGACAATTTCCCCATTAATTTGAGCGAGGATGAAAGATTTGTGGGTGAGTAAAGTGCAAGTGAAGGACTAGTGGGGAGTTGAAGCTATTCAGATAGGGAAGATGCTGTGAGAGCCGGGGGTGACCTGATATTCAGCTGGGAATGACTACAACAGTAAATAAACACAAGACATATATATACTCTATTAGCCACAACACAACCAGGCTTATATTTAACATGCCACAAATTAATCCTGCATAAAAACACCTGCGTGTTTGTTATGCTAGCTCCTAGCTCCTCTGCTAGCTCCTAGCTCCATAGAACACGCCAATACAATTCAAACACCTGATCAACACACACAATCACCCAAAAGACGTTCAACTAACCCGGGGGTCGGCAACCCGCGGCTCTAGAGCCGCATGCGGCTCTTTAGCGCCGCCCTAGTGGCTCTCTGGAGATTTTTCAAAAATGTAGGAAGAATGGAAAAAGATGAGGGGAAAAAAAATCAATTTTTTTGTTTCAGAATGTTTTCTGTGGGAGGACAAACATGACATAAACCTCGCTAATTGTTATAAATCACACTGTTTATATTAAACATGCTTCACTGATTCGAGTATTTGGCGAGCGCCGTTTTGTCCTACTAATTTTGGCGGTCCTTGAACTCGCCGTATAGTTTGTTTCCATGTATAACTTTCTCCGACTTTCTAGGACGTGTTTTATGCCACTTTTTCTATCTCATTTTGTCCACCACACTTTTAACGTTGGGCATGAGTGCACAAAGGTGAGTTTTGTTGATGTTATTGACTTGTGTGGAGTGCTAATCAGACATATTTGGTCACTGCGTGACTGCAAGCTAATCGATGCTAACATGCTATTTAGGCTAGCTATATGTACATATTGCATATGCCTCATTTGTAGGTATATTTGAGCTCATTTAGTTTCCTTTAAGTCCTCTTAATTACATTTATATCTCATGTAATATGGCTTTTAATTTTTTGCGGCTCCAGACAGATTTGTTTTTGTATTTTTGGTCCAATATGGCTCTTTCAACATTTTGGGTTGCCGACCCCTGACCTAACCCAAGGTTCATAAAGCTTATATATTTTTAAAAAGTTACGTACGTGACGCGCACGTACGGTACGGTACGTGTTATGCTAGCTCCTAGCTCCTATGCTAGCTCCTAGCTCCATAGAACACGCCAATACAATTCAAACACCTGATCAACACACACAATCACTCAGCCCAAAAGACCGTTCACCTAACCCAAGGTTCATAAAGCTTATATATTTTTAAAAAGTTACGTACACACGCAAAAAAAAGTTGCGCACATACGGTCAAGCGATCAAATGTTTAGAAGCCAAAGCTGCATACTCACAGTAGCACGTCTGCGTCTTTGTCATCCAAATCAAAGTAATCCTGGTAAGAGTCTGTGTTGTCCCAGTTCTCTACAGGCGTCTGTGTATCCAAGTCAAAAGTCCTCCTGGTTAGAGTCTCTGTTATCCGAGTTCTTCCATCTTGACTGCATCTTTCGGGAATGTAAACAAAGAAGCGCCGGCTGTGTACTGTTGTTGCTGACTACGTTCGAAAAATACGTCCATTTCGCACCGACAACTTTCTTCTTTGCTTGCTCGGCTTCCTTCTCCATAATGCAATGAACATGATTGCAACAGATTCACGAACACAGATGTCCAGAATACTGTGGAATTATGAAATGAAAACAGAGCTTTTTCGTATCGGCTTCAATGTGGAAGGCATACCCGTGTTCGCCGGGCTACGTCACGCGCATACGTCATCCTCAGAGGCGTTTCGAACCGGAAGTTTAGCGGCAAATTTAAAATGTCACTTTATAAGTTAACCCGGCCGTATTGGCATGTGTTATAATGTTAAGATTTCATCATTGATATATAAACTATCAGACTGCGTGGTCGGTAGTAGTGGCTTTCAGTAGGCCTTTAACTCATTATGACCATAATTTGTTGACACAAAAGAAATGGCAATCACTTTTACCTACAAAGGACACACAGCTAAGTAGTTAGCTTCCTGTTAGCAAATTTAATTTTACATTAATTTCCATATTGTGTAAAGGACCCAAAAAAAAATTCTGGTGTATATATATATATATATATATATATATATATATATATATATATATATATATATATATATATATATATATATATACTGTATATATGTGTACATATATGTATGTATATATATAATTTTTTACTTTATTTCAATATAATAAACAGAGAAGACTTAAACAGAACTCCATTAGAGAAGTGCCACAAATAAGCTCCGCCCCCTCGCCGAGGACCGCCGGCAGCTGTGGCCGCGCAGGATGAGGTGGTTATTGCCACGCCAACGTCGCCTCCTTCTTTGTGGCGGCCGCCCCTTCTTTTGAGAGGCGAGGTGAGGTCGTGGCACTTGACACTCTTGTCGCCAGCGTCTCGCTATTTGGCGGCCTCGCTCTCCAGCGAGCAGGCGGAGGCAGGACTGAGCTTGGCGGGGGATTTGGGCCATGTTGCCCGGTCAGAGGATTACCTTGTAATAGATCTGTGGGAGGGCGCTCAGGACTCTAATCCCGCCCGGGTTCTTCTTGTCCTGTGGTCTCGCTGACCCTCCTCCTGCCGTCCGCCCTCAGGTGCCGGCCATGACCCCCGACCCGCTTCGCCGCTGAGAGCCCGACGTGTCCCGGCGCCGCCATGCTGATCAAGGAGTACCGCATCCCCATGCCCATGAGCGTGGAGGAGTACCGCATCGCCCAGCTCTACATGATCCAGGTGGGTGAGGGCAGAACCCGGGTGAAACATGGCCAGTGATTTAGCCAAGGGACAAGAGGTAGAAAATGGATGGACGGGTCGCTTGTAATGCTGACACCTAGAAGAAGGAAGGCCAAACTGCAGGCTTTCTGGTGTGTTTACGCTAGCTGCTAAGCTAGTTTTAGCGTCTGCATAATGAAGCCGTCTTTACTCGCTAATCCAGCCAGTCTGTTTTGGTTGACTCTCCAGGCTCTCATGGCATCATTCCACACTATTCCACTCCCACAGGGCTGGCCAAGCTATATTTTTAATCGTTAGCATTCTAATATTAGCATTCTAGCATTTTTGTTAATTTAGCAGGTTTCAATCCTTTTGTTACTTGACAAATGACGCCTGTGAGCATGCTAACGTTAGTATGCTCGCTTTCTTGAGCTAATTTTGCAGGTTTACACTTCAGTCATATGTTGGCACTTGACGCATGCTAACGTTGGCGTGCTAGCATTTCAAGCACATTTTTTAAGTACAGGTGCAAAATGAGCTAAAATGTGTCAAATTAGCTAAAAAAATGTTAGCATATTAACAGTTAACGTGTCATGTGCCAGGTTTTATGACTCTAAGGTGTACGTACTGCTGTGGCATTAACCCAAAAATAGATAGTAAAATTAGCATAAAAATTTAGCATGCTAACAGTTAGCAAGTGTCATGTACCAAGTTTTATGACTCTAAGGTGTACGTACAGCAGCGAAATAAATTAAAAATGTGTAAAATGAGTTTAAAAAGTTACCATGCTAACAGTTAGCAGGTGTCATGTACCAAGTTTTATCACTCTAAGGTGTACGTACAGCTGTGGAATTAACAAAACGTGTAAAATTAGCACAAAAAATGTTCAGGTACAGGGTTCACATCTCTGAGTAATACTGTATATTTTGGTGCTTGACCCATGTTACTTTTAGCATTTTAGCATGCTAACTTATATAGCTATTTTAGCAGGTATACCTCAGCGTCAATCCTTTTGTTACTTGACAAATGACGCCTGTTAGCATGCTAACGTTAGTATGCTCGCTTTCTTTAGCTAATTTTGCAGGTGTACACTTCAGTCATATGTTGGCACTTGACGCATGCTAACGTCGGCGTGCTAGCATTCCAAGCAAATTTTTCAGGTACAGGTGCAAAATTTCAAAAATGTGTAAAATTAGCTAAACATTTTTTTTTTTTGCATACTAACAGTTAACTTGTCATGTGCCAGGTTTTATGACTCTAAGGTGTACGTGCTGCTGTGGCATTAACACAAAATCTGTCAAATTGGCTAAAAAAAAAGTTAGCATGCTAACAATTATGTGTCATGTACCAAGTTTTATGACTAAGGTGTACGTACACCCGCGAAATTAATTAAAAATGTGTAAAATTAGCTTAAAAAGTTAGCATGCTAACGTTAGTATGCTAACTTTTGTAAGCTAATTTTGTAGGTTTACACCTCTGTCATATGTTGGCACCTGACGCATACTAACGTCGGCGTGCTAGCATTTCAAGCAAATTTTTCAGGTACAGGTGCAGAATTTCAAAATTGTGTAAAGTTAGCTAAAAAAAAAAGTTTTGCGTACTAACAGTTAACTTGTCATGTGCCAGGTTTTATGACTCTAAAGTGTACGTACTGCTGTGGCATTAACACAAAATTTGTCAAATTAGCTAAAAAAAAAGTTAGCATGCTAACAATTATGTGTCATGTACCAAGTTTTATGACTAAGGTGTACGTACACCCGCGAAATTAATTAAAAATTTGTAAAATTAGCTTAAAAAGTTAGCATGCTAACGTTAGTATGCTAACTTTTGTTAGCTAATTTTGTAGGTTTACACCTCAGTCATATGTTGGCACTTGACGCATGCTAACGTCGGCGTGCTAGCATTCCAAGCAAATTTTTCAGGTACAGGTGCAAAATTTCAAAAATGTGTAAAATTAGCTAAACATTTTTTTTTTTTTGCATACTAACAGTTAACTTGTCATGTGCCAGGTTTTATGACTCTAAAGTGTACGTGCTGCTGTGGCATTAACACAAAATCTGTCAAATTAGCTAAAAAAAAAGTTAGCATGCTAACAATTATGTGTCATGTACCAAGTTTTATGACTAAGGTGTACGTACACCCGCGAAATTAATTAAAAATGTGTAAAATTAGCTTAAAAAGTTAGCATGCTCACGTTAGTTTGCTAACTTTTGTTAGCTAATTTTGTAGGTTTACACCTCAGTCATATGTTGGCACTTGACGCATGCTAACGTCGGCGTGCTAGCATTCCAAGCAAATTTTTCAGGTACAGGTGCAAAATTTCAAAACTGTGTAAAATTAGCTAAACAAAAATTTTTTGTTGCATACTAACAGTTAACTTGTCATGTGCCAGGTT
Organism: Entelurus aequoreus; assembly: GCF_033978785.1. Taxonomy (NCBI): domain Eukaryota; kingdom Metazoa; phylum Chordata; class Actinopteri; order Syngnathiformes; family Syngnathidae; genus Entelurus; species Entelurus aequoreus. The sequence goes on along the minus strand of NC_084738.1, from coordinate 80,668,235 downwards.
TTATGACTCTAAGGTGTACGTGCTGCTGTGGCATTAACACAAAATCTGTCAAATTAGCTAAAAAAAAAGTTAGCATGCTAACAATTATGTGTCATGTACCAAGTTTTATGACTAAGGTGTACGTACACCCGCGAAATTAATTAAAAATGTGTAAAATTAGCTTAAAAAGTTAGCATGCTAACGTTAGTATGCTAATTTTTGTTAGCTAATTTTGTAGGTTTACACCTCAGTCATATGTTGGCACTTGACGCATGCTAACGTCGGCGTGCTAGCATTTCAGGCAAATTTTTCAGGTACAGGTGCAGAATTTCAAAATTGTGTAAAGTTAGCTAAAAAAAAAAGTTTTGCGTACTAACAGTTAACTTGTCATGTGCCAGGTTTTATGACTCTAAAGTGTACGTACTGCTGTGGCATTAACACAAAATCTGTCAAATTAGCTAAAAAAAAAAGTTAGCATGCTAACAATTATGTGTCATGTACCAAGTTTTATGACTAAGGTGTACGTACACCCGCGAAATTAATTAAAAATGTGTAAAATTAGCTTAAAAAGTTAGCATGCTAACGTTAGTATGCTAACTTTTGTTAGCTAATTTTGTAGGTTTACACCTCAGTCATATGTTGGCACTTGACGCATGCTAACGTCGGCGTGCTAGCATTTCAGGCAAATTTTTCAGGTACAGGTGCAGAATTTCAAAATTGTGTAAAGTTAGCTAAAAAAAAAAGTTTTGCGTACTAACAGTTAACTTGTCATGTGCCAGGTTTTATGACTCTAAAGTGTACGTACTGCTGTGGCATTAACACAAAATCTGTCAAATTAGCTAAAAAAAAAGTTAGCATGCTAACAATTATGTGTCATGTACCAAGTTTTATGACTCTAAGGTGTACATACAGCTGGGAAATGAATTCAAAATGTGTAAAATTAGTCTAAAAAGTTAGCATGTTAACAGTTAGCATGCTAACAGTTAGCATGCTAACAGTTGTCATGTGTCATGTACCAAGTTTTATGACTCTAAGCTGTACATACAGCTGTGAAATGAATAAAAAATGTGCAAAATTAGTTAAAAAAGTTAGCATGCTAACAGTGAGAATGCTAACAGTTATCATGTGTCATGTACCAAGTTTTATGACTCTAAGGTGTACGTACAGCAGCAAAATGAATTAAAAATGTGTAAAGTTAGTTTAAGAAGTTAGCATGCTAACAGTTAGCATGTGTCATGTACCAAGTTTTATCACTCTAAGCTGCACGTACAGGTGCGAAATGAATTAAAAATGTCCAAAAAATGGTTTAAAAAGTTAGCATGCTAACAGTTAGCATGTGTCATGTACCAAGTTTTATGACTCTAAGCTGCACGTACAGGTGTGAAATTAATTTAAAATGTCTAAAAAAAATTTAAGAAGTTAGCATGCTAACAGTTAGCATGTGTCATGTATCAAGTTTTATGACTCTAAGGTGTATCTACAGCTGCGAAATGAATAAAAAATGTGTAAAATTAGTTTAAGAAGTTAGCATGCTAACAGTTAGCATGTGTCATGTATCAAGTTTTATCACTCTAAGGTTGACATACAGGTGTGAAATGAATTAAAAATGTGTACAATTAGTTTAAGAAGTTAGCATGCTAACAGTTAGCATGTGTCATGTATCAAGTTTTATCACTCTAATGTGTACGTACAGCAGCAAAATGAATTAAAAATGTGTAAAGTTAGTTTAAGAAGTTAGCATGCTAACAGTTAGCATGTGTCATGTACCAAGTTTTATCACTCTAAGCTGCACGTAGAGGTGCGAAATGAATTAAAAATGTCCAAAAAATTGTTTAAAAAGTTAGCATGCTAACAGTTAGCATGTGTCATGTACCAAGTTTTATGACTCTAAGCTGCACGTACAGGTGTGAAATTAATTTAAAATGTCTAAAATTTGTTTAAAAAGTTAGCATGCTAACAGTTAGCATGTGTCATGTACCAAGTTTTATGACTCTAAGGTGTATCTACAGCTGCGAAATGAATAAAAATGTGTAAAATTAGTTTAAGAAGTTAGCATGCTAACAGTTAGCATGTGTCATGTATCAAGTTTTATCACTGTAATGTGTACATACAGCTGTGAAATGAATTAAAAATGTGTAAAATTAGTTTAAAAAGTTAGCATGCTAACAGTTAGCATGTGTCATGTACCAAGTTTTATGACTCTAAGGTGTATCTACAGCTGCGAAATGAATAAAAATGTGTAAAATTAGTTTAAGAAGTTAGCATGCTAACAGTTAGCATGTGTCATGTATCAAGTTTTATCACTCTAAGGTTGACATACAGGTGTGAAATGAATTAAAAATGTGTAAAATTAGTTTAAGAAGTTAGCATGCTAGCAGTTAGCATGTGTCATGTACCAAGTTTTATGACTCTAAGGTGTATCTACAGCTGCGAAATGAATAAAAAATGTGTAAAATTAGTTTAAGAAGTTAGCATGCTAACAGTTAGCATGTGTCATGTATCAAGTTTTATCACTCTAAGGTGTATCTACAGCTGCGAAATGAATAAAAAATGTGTAAAATTAGTTTGAGAAGTTAGCATGCTAACAGTTAGCATGTGTCATGTATCAAGTTTTATCACTCTAAGGTTGACATACAGGTGTGAAATGAATTAAAAATGTGTACAATTAGTTTAAGAAGTTAGCATGCTAACAGTTAGCATGTGTCATGTATCAAGTTTTATCACTCTAATGTGTACGTACAGCAGCAAAATGAATTAAAAATGTGTAAAGTTAGTTTAAGAAGTTAGCATGCTAACAGTTAGCATGTGTCATGTACCAAGTTTTATCACTCTAAGCTGCACGTACAGGTGCGAAATGAATTAAAAATGTCCAAAAAATGGTTTAAAAAGTTAGCATGCTAACAGTTAGCATGTGTCATATACCAAGTTTTATGACTCTAAGGTGTACGTACAGAAGCGAAATGAATTAAAAATGTGTAAAATTACTTTAAAAAGTTAGCATGCTAACAGTTAGCATGTGTCATGTATCAAGTTTTATCACTCTAATGTGTACGTACAGCAGCAAAATGAATTAAAAATGTGTAAAGTTAGTTTAAGAAGTTAGCATGCTAACAGTTAGCATGTGTCATGTACCAAGTTTTATCACTCTAAGCTGCACGTACAGGTGCGAAATGAATTAAAAATGTCCAAAAAATGGTTTAAAAAGTTAGCATGCTAACAGTTAGCATGTGTCATATACCAAGTTTTATGACTCCAAGCTGCACGTACAGGTGTGAAATGAATTTAAAATGTCTAAAATTTGTTTAAAAAGTTAGCATGCTAACAGTTAGCATGTGTCATGTATCAAGTTTTATGACTCTAAGGTGTACGTACAGAAGCGAAATGAATTAAAAATGTGTAACATTAGTTTAAAAAGTTAGCATGCTAACAGTTAGCATGTGTCATGTATCAAGTTTTATGACTCTAAGGTGTACGTACAGAAGCGAAATGAATTAAAAATGTGTAACATTAGTTGAAAAAGTTAGCATGCTAACAGTTAGCAGGTGTCATGTAAACAGTTGCAAGAATTCTGTGGTTGCTTTGCAGATTTTATGTTTTACCAAAATAAAAGGTAGTAAAAACAATGATGACAAACTAAAAATGAGTAGTAAATAATAAATGTATAAAACAACAAAAACCCAATCCTCAAACTCACATTACAGTATCGTGGCCTCTGATTGGCTCAGCCTCAGAGAGCATTACCACATTGCATTAAAGGTGATATTTCATGTCTGGAGGGCTCTCATCGTGTGAACAAAAAAAATATTTAGAAGTTGTTTTTTTTTCTGCTTCAGCTATGAAAATATGACATTTATAAGGGACAAGCGGTAGAAAATGAATGGATAATCAGTCAATCTTACTTTGGGGAAACATTTGCCTCAGCAGCCAGTTAAAAGAGAGATTACCGGGAACTCAAAGCTAGTTTGTTGTTCTTCTTGTGCGTCCATGCATGTGGGAGTGGGCTAGTGGAGCGCCTTCGTGCGGAATTAAACACACACACACACTTAAACACACACACACGCACACACACACACACACGCACGCACACACACGCTGAGCCCCTCCCCGCTCTCCACTCAGCGTCACAGTTAAGTGGGAGTTGCCGTGGTAACCGGTGACATCAGCAGCAGCAACATAGCCTCCATCATTTGTGAGGCGAGCGAGGGGGGTGGGGGGTGGGGGGGGTTCAGACTAGATTGCGGCTGTCAATGTTGCCATGACAACAGCACATCTTTATGCCACGCTGCAGTGGAGTCGGTCCCTCGTCACTGACAACATACATGTGATGTCATCAAGCCCCGCCCCCTTCCCCTAATCTCCACAGACTTGTCCCAATCCTTTGTGTTGCAAATGTATTTTGTCTATTTTAATTTTTGTGTTATTAACGTGTTATTTTTAACAGCCCCCCCCCCTCCCCACCTTGTCAAAAACTCCTCAAACTAGTCCCAATTGTTTGTGCTACTTTTGTGCTGCTAACATTTTTGTTTATTAGTTTTTTTAATGTTATTAATGTTTTATGAATTAATGTAATTAACGTGTTATTACTCATAACAGCCCCCCCCCCACACACACACACACCCCCCAGCTTGTCAAAATCTGTTTAAACAATTGCTTGTGTTACTTTTGTGCTGCTAAAAATAAATTGTCCAACATTATAGTTTTTATGCTATTCTCGTTCTACACATTATTAACATGTAATTAACATGTTTTTAATCATAACCAACCCTCCACCCCCCCATATGTATGTATATATGTGTACATATGTTTATATATGTATATGTGTATATATGTATGTATATGTATATTCATATATATGTGTGTATATATGTGTATATATGTATGTATATGTGCATATGTGTGTATATATGTGTATAAATGTGTATATGTGTGTGTATATATGTATATACGTGTATATATGTATGTACATGTGTATATATGTGTATACGTGTATATATG
>NC_084738.1:80638261-80660761 GCF_033978785.1 Entelurus aequoreus | reverse complement strand
TAAATGTTATTAACGTGTTATTAATCATAACTACACTCCAACTATATCAAAATCTACCCATACTTGTCCCAAACTTCCTTTTTGTCTATAATAGTTTTTATGAGATTAAATGCTATCATTTTTTAATGTGTTATTATCCCCCCCCCCCCCCTCCCCCTCATTTGTCAGAATGACCCCAAACATGTCACTGGAGCATAAGGCAGTCCTCTCTGCCCCCAGGCGGGGGTTTGGGTAATGCCAGGATCATCGCAGGCCCCTCAGCCAAATCACATTACCTACAAGATGGCAATAACAATTTTCCAGCTCTTTACCTCCGCTAACCTTCGTCGTCACGCCGCCATCTTGACCCCTCGCCTCCCTCGCTGTTAACGTGCTCGCCGGCCACTTCATTAGGCACACCAACAGACAAGATCCATGGAAGACTTCCGCCTTCACGGAGGTGATCATGCTGGCTTTAATGTTCATATACATTAGGGTCTTGGCAACCAGCACGTAGCACCACACTTGAGTCACTATAGGAAGAAGGAAGAGAAAGAAAGATCTTTTATCTGTCTTGGAATGTGAGAAGAGAGAGGATCTGATTGTGTGCATTAGTGAAAACAGGAATGGTGTGTTTAAATCTTGAAAAGGCAGTAATACAGCATCAATCACAAAATAAAGGTATATGGAGAGTAACCTTTGAAATTATAATTTAAATTTAAATTTTTATTTTTTATAAAAATGTCTCATCTTTAGACAGAAAAAACAGGCCAATGCAGTGAAGAGAAGCAATACAACATCAATCACGAGGACTGTTACTAACACTAAAATGTTTGTTCGATAAGAGATTACTAAATTACTAAAATATTATTTATCTGATTGTGTGTATTAGTGAAAACGGGAATGGTTTGGTTAAATCTTGAAAAGGCAGTAATACAGCATCAATCACAAAATAAACTTATATGGGGAGTAAGTAACCTTTAATTACAACATAAATTAGTGGAATTTATAATGTTGTTTATTTATAAAAATGTCTCATCTTTAGACAGAAAAAAACGGGCCAATGCAGTGAAGAGAAGCAATAGAACATCAATCACGATGAATGTTACTAACACTAAAATTTTAGTTCTACAAGAGATTACTAAATTACTAAAATATTATTTATCTGATTGTGTGTATTAGTGAAAACGGGAATGGTTTGGTTAAATATTGAAAAGGCAGTAATACAGCATCAATCACAAAATAAACTTATGTGGGGAGTAAGTAACCTTTAATTACAACATAAATTAGTGGAATTTATAATTTTGTTTATTTATAAAAATGTCTCATCTTTAGACAGAAAAAAACGGGCCAATACAGTGAAGAGAAGCAATAGAACATCAATCACGATGAATGTTACTAACACTAAAATTTTAGTTCTACAAGAGATTACTAAATTACTAAAATATTATTTATCTGATTGTGTGTATTAGTGAAAACAGGAATGGTTTGGTTAAATCTTGAAAAGGCAGTAATACAGCATCAGTCACAAAATAAAGGTATATGGAGAGTAACCTTTGAAATTATAATTTAAATTTAAATTTAAATTTTTATTTTTTATAAAAATGTCTCATCTTTAGACAGAAAAAACAGGCCAATGCAGTGAAGAGAAGCAATACAACATCAATCACGAGGACTGTTACTAACACTAAAATGTTTGTTCGATAAGAGATTACTAAATTACTAAAATATTATTTATCTGATTGTGTGTATTAGTGAAAACGGGAATGGTTTGGTTAAATCTTGAAAAGGCAGTAATACAGCATCAATCACAAAATAAACTTATATGGGGAGTAAGTAACCTTTAATTACAACATAAATTAGTGGAATTTATAATTTTGTTTATTTATAAAAATGTCTCATCTTTAGACAGAAAAAAACGGGCCAATGCAGTGAAGAGAAGCAATAGAACATCAATCACGATGAATGTTACTAACACTAAAATTTTAGTTCTACAAGAGATTACTAAATTACTAAAATATTATTTATCTGATTGTGTGTATTAGTGAAAACGGGAATGGTTTGGTTAAATCTTGAAAAGGCAGTAATACAGCATCAATCACAAAATAAACTTATATGGACAGTAACCTTTGAATTTATCATTTTAATTTTAGTTTTTTAAATTTTTGTATTTTCTATTTTTGTTTATAAAAATGTCTCATCTTAAGACAGAAAAAAACGGGCCAATGCAGTGAAGAGAAGCAATACAACATCAATCACGAGGACTGTTACTAACATTAAAATGTTAGTTCCACAAGAGGTAACTTAATTACTAAAATATTATTTATCTGATTCTGTGTATTAGTGAAAACAGGAATGGTTTGGTTAAATCTTGAAAAGGCAGTAATACAGCATCAATCACAAAATAAACTTATATGGGGAGTAACCTTTAATTACAACATAAATTAGTGGAATTTATCAAAAAAATTATTTATAAAAATGTCTCATCTTGAGCAGAAAAAACGGGCCAATGCAGTGAAGAGAAGCAACACAACATCAATCACGAGGACTGTTACTAACACTAACATTTTAGTTCCACAAGAGGTAACTTAATTACTAAAATATTATTTATCTGATTGTGTGTATTAGTGAAAACAGGAATGGTTTGGTTAAATCTTGAAAAGGCAGTAATACAGCATCAATCACAGAATAAACTTATATGGGGAGTAAGTAACCTTTAATTACAACATAAATTAGTGGAATTTATAATTTATTTATTTATTTTTATTTATAAAAATGTGTCATCTTTAGATAGAAAAAAACGGCCCAATGCAGTGAGGAGAAGCAATACAACATCAATCACGAGGACTGTTACTAACACTACAATTTTAGTTCGACGAGCGATTACTAAAATATTATTTTGCCACGGCAATATGGCGATATTTTGCATAGTTTACTGATAAATGTGAAATGCGGCTTAAAATGTAAGTTGTATTTCTCTATGCTCTACGTTTACATTTTCACACTTTGCGCTATTTTCTTACACTTTATTAAACATTTCTTACATTTTACAATTTTGATTCTTTTAAGTTTAATTTTAATATTATCATTATTATAATATTAAGAGCATTATTATTAATTAAGCCCAATTTATTTTTAATATATTGTGTATTATTGTTATATTATAAATTATTAAACTATATATATATAGATAATATAATATATTATATACATATATTATTATTTCTTTGAACTGTTTTGTAACCAAAGGCAATGGCTGTTTACGACCCCCGTCCCTTTAGAAACAACTGTTTCCATGTAATCAGGGAAAGTCCAAATAAAAGAGGAGGCGTACAATCTTTCGTCAGAGCGTGGGACGACAGTGTCTACGCGTTTCTCCTCAATTGAGCTAAATTGAATTCTGTCTCTGTTGAATTCCTTGCTTCTCGTCTTGTTTAATAGATGTCATCAGTGTTTGAACCTGACAAATGTTTTTAGGGATCAGGCGCTAATCAGAGACCACCGGAAAAGTTATATATCGGTATTTGTCTTAGTATCAGCTGCCAAGAGGTATGGATGTATTGTTTGGTGCGTTGGTATCGCAGTGTCGATACGTTTGACGAGCCACATTACCCGTGCACTCTGATGCGCAGAAAAAGAGCCGCGAGGAGAGCTGCGGCGAGGGCAGCGGCGTGGAGATCCTGGAGAACAAGCCGTACGAGGACGGGCCCGGTGGCTCGGGTCAGTACACGCACAAGGTCTACCACATCGGCAAGCACATCCCGTCCTGGTTCTGCTCCATACTGCCTCAGGCCGCACTGCGCGTGGAGGAGGAGTCATGGAACGCGTACCCCTACACCAGGACGAGGTGGGACCGTGGCACACACCGGGACCCTAAGCCCCGAAGCGGACTCTGACGGAAGGGTTTGTCACCAACAGGTACACGTGTCCGTTTGTGGAGAAGTTCTCCATCGACATCGAGACGTATTACATGCCCGACACCGGAAACCAGCTGGACGTCTTCAACCTGTCCTCGGCAGAGAGGAGGCAGAGGACCGTAGGTGAGTGTGACCGGACCAGGAGAGTCCAGACCAGGTCAGATATCAATGTGTCCATCAATTCCGTCCCGTCGCAGACCCCATTGACATCGTCAAGGACTACATCCCGCCTCACGAGTACCTGGCGGAGGAGGACCCCAGACTGTACCAGTCGGTCAGGACCAAGCGAGGTCCGCTGTGCGAGGACTGGATCGAGGAGATCAACCAGGGTCCCGGCCGGACCTCGGTCATGTGCGCCTACAAGCTCTGCAAAGTGGAGTTCAGATACTGGGGCATGCAGTCCAAGATAGAGCGCTTCATCCACGACGTGGGTAGGTGCCGGACAACAACCCTACCAATTTGCGAATGTTGGATTCAGAATCGGGGGCCCAGTCCAGTCCAAGACAAGTCCACCAACACTTGACCTGGAATTTAACTTGGCTCCACAGGGCTGCAAAACTAATAACACTCTGGCATGGAAGCCGTATAGCTTAGATAACCATACTAATAATTACATTAACTCCTACTGAATGTCCCTCAATGGTGCCTTAGTCCATCCCGCTTCTGACACCAACCCTCTGCCTGGAATTAAACCCGGCTCAACATGGCTAAAAAATTAATAACACTCTGGCATGGAAGCCGTATAGCTTACATTAACCATACTAATAACTACATTAAGTCCCACTGAATGTCCCTCAATGGTGCCTTAGTCCATCCCGCTTCTGACACCAACCCTCGACCTGGAATTAAACCCGGCTCTACATGGCTGAAAAACGAATAACACTCTGGCATGGAAGCCGTATAGCTTAGATAACGATAGTAATAAATAATAACACTAAGTTACACTGAATGTCCCTCAATGGTGCCTTAGTCCATCCCGCTTCTGACACCAACCCTCGGCCTGGAATTAAACCCGGCTCAACATGGCTGAAAAACGAATAACACTTTGGCGTGGAAGCCGTATAGCTTAGATAACGATAGTAATAATTACACTAAGTTACACTGAATGTCCCTCAATGGTGCCTTAGTTCATCTCGCTTCTGACACCAACCCTCAACCTGGAATTAAACCCGGCTCAACATGGCTGAAAAACGAATAACACTTTGGCGTGGAAGCCGTATAGCTTACATTAACCATACTAATAATTACACTAAGTTACACTGAATGTACCTCAATGGTGCCTTAGTCCATCCCGCTTCTGACACCAACCCTCGGCCTGGAATTAAACCCGGCTCAACATGGCTGAAAAACGAATAACACTTTGGCGTGGAAGCCGTATAGCTTAGATAACGATAGTAATAATTACACTAAGTTACACTGAATGTCCCTCAATGGTGCCTTGGTCCATCCCGCTTCTGACACCAACCCTCGGCCTGGAATTAAACCCGGCTCAACATGGCTGAAAAATTAATAACACTCTGGCATGGAAGCCGTATAGCTTACATTAACCATAATAATAATTACATTAAGTCCTACTGAATGTCTCTCAATGGTGCCTTAGTCCATCCCGCATCTGACACCAACCCTCGACCTGGAATTAAACCCGGCTCAACATGGCTGAAAAATGAACACTGTGGCATGGAAGCCGTATAGCTTAGATAACGATAGTAATAATTACATTAAGTCCCACTGAATGTCCCTCAATGGTGCCTTAGTCCGACCCGCTTCTGACACCAACCCTCGACCTGGAATCAAACCCGGCTCAACATGGCTGAAAAACGAATAACACTTTGGCGTGGAAGCCGTATAGCTTACATTAACCATACTAATAATTACATTAAGTCCTACTGAATGTCTCTCAATGGTGCCTTAGTCCATCCCGCATCTGACACCAACCCTCGACCTGGAATTAAACCCGGCTCAACATGGCTGAAAAATGAACACTGTGGCATGGAAGCCGTATAGCTTAGATAACGATAGTAATAATTACACTAAGTCCCACTGAATGTCCCTCAATGGTGCCTTAGTCCATCCCGCTTCTGACACTAACCCTCGACCTGGAATTAAATCCGGCTCAACATGGCTGAAAAAATAATAACACTCTGGCGTGGAAGCCGTATAGCTTAGATAACGATAGTAATAATTACACTAAGTTACACTGAATGTCCCTCAATGGTGCCTTAGTCCATCCCGCTTCTGACACCAACCCTCGCCCTGGAATTAAACCAGGCTCAACCTGGCTGAAAAACGAATAACACTTTGGCGTGGAAGCCGTATAGCTTAGATAACGATAGTAATAATTACACTAAGTTACACTGAATGTCCCTCAATGGTGCCTTAGTCCATCCTGCTTCTGACACCAACCCTCGGCCTGGAATTAAACCCGGCTCAACATGGCTGAAAAATTAATAACACTCTGGCATGGAAGCCGTATAGCTTACATTAACCATACTAATAATTACATTAAGTCCTACTGAATGTCTCTCAATGGTGCCTTAGTCCATCCCACATCTGACACCAACCCTCGACCTGGAATTAAACCCGGCTCAACATGGCTGAAAAATGAATAACACTCTGGCATGGAAGCCGTATAGCTTACATTAACCGTACTAATAACTACATTAAGTCACACTGAATGTCCCTCAATGGTGCCTTAGTCCATCCCGCTTCTGACACCAACCCTCGGCCTGGAATTAAACCCGGCTCAACATGGCTGAAAAATTAATAACACTCTGGCATGGAAGCTGTATAGCTTACATTAACCATACTAATAACTACATTAAGTCCCACTGAATGTCCCTCAATGGTGCCTTAGTCCATCCCGCTTCTGACACCAACCCTCGACATGGAATTAAACCCGGTTCAACATGGCTGAAAAATGAATAACACTCTGGCATGGAAGCCGTATAGCTTAGATAACGATAGTAATAAATACACTAAGTTACATGTCCCTCGATGGTGCCTTAGTCCATCCCGCTTCTGACACCAACCTGGACTTAAAGCCCGGCTCGACATGGCTACTAAAACTAAAACTACTTTGGTGTGGAAGCTGAAAAGCTCAGATAACAATAGTAATAATAACATTAAGTCACACTCAATATCCCCCAACGGTGTCATAGTCCATCCCGCTTCTGACACCAACCGTCAAACTGGAATTGAACCTGGCTCGACAGGGCTAAAAAACTAAAACCACTTTGGCGTGGAAGCTGAAAAGCTCAGATAACCATAACAATAATGACACTTGGTCACACTGAATGTCCCCCAATGGTGCCATAGTCCATCCCGCTTCTGACACCAACCTGGACTTAAAACCCGGCTTGACAGGGCTAGAAAAACTAAAACCACTTTGGCGTGGACGCTGAAAAGCTCAGCTAACCATAGCAATTATAACATTAAGTCACACTGAATGTCCCCCAACGGTGCCATAGTCCATCCCGCTTCTGACACCAACCCTCAAACTGGAATTAAACCTGGCTCGACAGGGCTAAAAAACTAAAACCACTTTGGCGTGGAAGCTGAAAAGCTCAGATAACCATAGCAATAATGACACTTAGTCACACTGGACGTCCCCCAACGGTGCCATAGTCCATCCCGTTTGTGACACCAACCCTTCAAACTGGAATTAAACCTGGCTCGACAGGGCTAAAAAATTAAAACCACTTCGGCGTGGAAGCTGAAAAGCTCAGATAACCATCGCAATAATAACATTAAGTCACACTGAATGTCCCCCAATGGTGCCATAGTCCATCCCGCTTCTGACACCAACCCTCAAACTGGAATTAAACCTGGCTCGACAGGGCTAAAAAACTAAAACCACTTTGGCGTGGAAGCTGAAAAGCTCAGATAACCATAGCAATAATGACACTTAGTCACACTGAACGTCCCCCAATGGTGCCATAGTCCATCCCACTTCTGACACCAACCTGGACTTAAAACCCGGCTTGACAGGGCTAGAAAAACTAAAACCACTTTGGCGTGGAAGCTGAAAAGCTCAGATAACCATCGCAATAATAACATTAAGTCACACTTAATGTCCCCCAACGGTGCCATAGTCCATCCCGCTTCTGACACCAACCCTCAAACTGGAATTAAACCTGGCTCGACAGAGCTAAAAAACTAAAACCACTTTGGCGTGGAAGCTGAAAAGCTCAGATAACCATAGCAATAATGACACTTCGTCACACGGGACGTCCCCCAATGGTGCCATAGTCCATCCCGCTTCTGACACCAACCTGGACTTAAAACCCGGCTTGACAGGGCTAGAAAAACTAAAACCACTTTGGCGTGGAAGCTGAAAAGCTCAGATAACCATCGCAATAATAACATTAAGTCACACTTAATGTCCCCCAACGGTGCCATAGTCCATCCCGCTTCTGACACCAACCCTCAAACTGGAATTAAACCTGGCTCGACAGAGCTAAAAAACTAAAACCACTTTGGCGTGGAAGCTGAAAAGCTCAGATAACCATAGCAATAATGACACTTCGTCACACTGGACGTCCCCCAATGGTGCCATAGTCCATCCCGCTTCTGACACCAACCTGGACTTAAAACCCGGCTTGACAGGGCTAGAAAAACTAAAACCACTTTGGCGTGGAAGCTGAAAAGCTCAGATAACCATCGCAATAATAACATTAAGTCACACTTAATGTCCCCCAACGGTGCCATAGTCCATCCCGCTTCTGACACCAACCCTCAAACTGGAATTAAACCTGGCTCGACAGAGCTAAAAAACTAAAACCACTTTGGCGTGGAAGCTGAAAAGCTCAGATAACCATAGCAATAATGACACTTAGTCACACTGGACGTCCCCCAACGGTGCCATAGTCCATCCCGTTTGTGACACCAACCCTCAATCTGGAATTAAACCTGGCTCGACAGGGCTAAAAAATTAAAACCACTTCGGCGTGGAAGCTGAAAAGCTCAGATAACCATAGCAATAATGACACTTAGTCACACTGAACGTCCCCCAATGGTGCCATTATTTATCATTTATAGTGCATCCCGCTTCTGACACCAACCTGGACTTAAAACCCGGCTTGACAGGGCTAGAAAAACTAAAACCACTTTGGCGTGGAAGCTGAAAAGCTCAGATAACCATCGCAATAATAACATTAAGTCACACTGAATGTCCCCCAATGGTGCCATAGTCCATCCCGCTTCTGACACCAACCCTCAAACTGGAATTAAACCTGGCTCGACAGGGCTAAAAAACTAAAACCACTTTGGCGTGGAAGCTGAAAAGCTCAGATAACCATAGCAATAATGACACTTAGTCACACTGGACGTCCACCAATGGTGCCGTAGTCCATCCCACTTCTGACACCAATCTGGACTTAAAGCCTGGCTCGACAGGGCTAAAAAACTAAAAACCCTTTAGTGTGGAAGCCGCGTATCTAACGTGACGTAGTCAAACCATGCTCCGTCCCTGTGGATGCACCCCACTGGTGGCCCAGTCCATCCCACTTCTGACACCATGTAGCCCAGTCCCCATTACACAGTAAACAGAGCTTAAGTGTTGGGCTCTTCAGATAGCTTTGAGACCATTTAGAGGTTCTTGTTCTCTTGCAGGTGTCACTTCCAAGCTCGCAGCTGCTTTGTCTCCTCTCTGGCACAAGCTGAACCATTTTTCCTCTCTAGTTGGACCTTTTCACTTGCGTTCTGCCGACTCAGCGCCCGTGCGGTCCCTTTGTCTCGTCAGCGTAAACGAAACGGCGCTCAAATCGTCTTGTAATTCCCGGGCCTTTTAAAAAGCGCTGGTAGCTTTCCAGCCGGCATTGGTGTGCCAGCGCCGACGTTAGTGTGATTGGGATTGTCGTGACCCCCGCCGCAGGTCTGCGCAAGGTGATGGTCCGAGCCCACCGGCAGGCGTGGTGCTGGCAGGACGAGTGGTACGGCCTCACCATCGAGGACATCCGGCAGCTGGAGCTGGAGACGCAGCTGGCGCTCGCCAAGAAGATGGCCCACTACAGCCTCAGCGACGAGGCGGGCTCCGAGGCCAACGGCTGCTCGGCTGGCCAGGAGCAGGCGCAGCGAGGCGACGCCGGCGGGACCGGCGCGGCCGCCGAGGCCGAGGCGGGCGGGGCGAGCCCGGGAGACAGTCGAGGAGAGCTCACCAAGCAGTGGTCCACGTCGTCACGCTCCTCCAACAGGTCGTCCAAGAGAGGAGGTGAGTCAGCGCTTGCTATTCCTGCTTCTCCGCACCCAGCATGCTCGGCTCACACACTTCCGTACTTACACTGAGAAGTACACTATTTGGGAGTTACTCTCAAAGGGGGGAGTATGGACGCATGGATGGACGTAACGATACTCTGCATTAATAATAAACATTCCACACGTTCAGTGTTAGCGTTTCAAACTGGATATAAAAACCGTAAAACTGATTGAGTACACTTTGATAAACTCATCGTAATACTATTTAAATGTATTATGTACAGCAGGGGTGGGCAATTAATTTTTACCGGGGGCCGCATGAGCTACCCGAGCACTGCTGGAGGGCCACATCGACAATATTTCAATTAAATTTTGCTCAATATTATTTTTGATATATACCGTAAGATAAATAATAATAATAATAATAATAATAGTAATACTTCAACATAGTGTGTGTAACAGCATTCCATGACTAATATATATAAATTAACATTAATAATAAATGACAGTAAAATAAGCACACGTATGACTGAGGAGTCATAGTGTAACTTTGTGTGGTGTTTGAGTTGTCCGACTTTTTGTGTGGCCTTAAACGCACCAGTGGTTTAGTGGTATGCGTGTTGGTGACAGATGACAAGTTGGTTTTGGCCTGGTTTGTACGGCAGAAAATGACTAGTTTTTCGAGATAGAATTGTTTTACTCATGTTTTTGGTGTGGTTATGTCCGAATATAAACAGTTTTGTTCAATAAAGTGATCGATATAATTCCTGTCCTCGAAGCATCTCGATAGACGTTACAATAATTGAACGGTGTTCAATTGAACGGTGTTGACGAACACCATTAGGGCCGCTTGTTGTCACTGTCACTCAAAGTTGCATTGCAAAATTCCATAGAATAAATATGTTTATTTTGTTTAGAATTCAGATGGGATTTGATTTGGTGCGCGGCATATATACTTGCTGCGCGCAGCAGACGCTTGAGCAGTGCGCAATTGCGCAGGCACGCACCTTAGGTGAGGGGACGTTGCTTTGCAGTTCATGTCTTGTTGAAAACACGGCATTCCTCATCAACTTTTCTCTTTTTGGCGTCTCGGGTGTAAACCGTGCATCACTTGTCGCTGCATGTGCACCTTCACTCGCAGGTTACACACGGACACACGCCCATAAATAATACTTTTCAAAATAAAAGCAGCACAGTTGTATTGCGCGCAGGACATAGATGTTTTTTCAACTTTATTTTGTAATTGCAGTTGTTCACATTCACTCACAATCACGCATACGTCCACACGGAAGTAATACAAATAACGATTTTCAAAACAAAAGCAGCACCGTTGTATTGCACACTCGACATAGATACTTTTTAAAATTTATTTTGTAATTTATAATTGGCCTCACGCGGGCCGGACAGGGACGCACAAAGGTCTGATGTACAGTATACTTATTAAAGTGTATTTTTCACAGTATATTTATTGAATTTAAATTTTCACAGTATACTTACTGAAATGAATTTTTCACAGTATACTTATCAAAGTGTACTATTCACAGTATACTTATTAAAGTGAATTTTTCACAGTATACTTAATGAAATGTACTATTCACAGTATACTTATTGAAGTGTACTATTCACAGTATACTTATTAAAGTGTACTATTCACAGTATACTTATCAAAGTGCACTATTCACAGTATACGTATTAAAGTGTACCAGTCACAGTATACATAGTATACCTAATAAAGTGTGCTATTCACAGTATACTTAATAAAGTGCACTATTCACAGTATACTTATTGAAGTGTACTATTCACAGTATACTTATTAAGAGTACTATTCACAGTATACTTATTGAATTGTACTATTCACTGTATATTTATTAAAGTGTACTATTGACAGTATACTTATTGATGTGTACTATTCACAGTATACTTATTTAAGTGTACTATTCACAGTATACTTTTTTAAGTGTACTATTCACAGTATACATATTAAAGTGTACTATTCACGGTATACTTATTGAAGTGTACTATTCACAGTGTACTTATTGAAGTGTACTATTCACAGTATACTTATTGACTTGTGCTATTCACAGTATACTTATTAAAGTGATCCATTTACAGTATACTTATTGAAATGTGCTATTCACAGTATACTTATTGAAATGCATTTTTCACGGTATTCTTATCAAAGTGTACTATTCACAGTATACTTATCAAAGTGAATTTTTCACAGTATACTTAATGAAATGTACTATTCACAGTATACTTATTGAAGTGTATTTTTCACTGTATATTTATTAAAGTGTACTATTCACAGTACACTTATTCAAGTGCACTATTCACAGTATACTTATTAAAGTGTATTATTCACAGTATACTTATTCAAGTGCACTATTCACAGTATACGTATTCAAGTGTACTATTCACAGTATATTTATTAAAGTGCACGATTCACAGTATACTTATTAAAGTGCATGATTCACAGTATACTTATTCAAGTGCATGATACACAGTATACTTATTAAAGTGCATGCTTCACAGTATACTTATTAAAGTGCATGATTCACAGTATACTTATTCAAGTGCACAATTCACAGTATACTTATTCGAGTGCACTATTCCCAGTCACAGCAAAGTTGTTCTTGAAGCAACAGTGCCCCCTGGTGGTCGCCAGCCTGTAATGACAGTTATGTTCTGACACAGCCTTGTTGCTGAGCACATTTGAGCACATCCATCCATCATCCATCATCCATCATCCATCATCCAACCGCTCGCCAACAGCGGAGTCACGGGGGAGCTGGAGCCTATCCCAGCTGACACCACTCCAACACTTTCAATAATCGATAACATAAAGATGGGTGTAGCAGGTCATTACCGCCACGTCCTCCAGGGGGCGCAGTTGAGCAGCCTGTGCTTCGGCGTCTCCGCAGGAAGTCCGTCCCACCAGAGCATCTCGGAGTGGAGGATGCAGAGCATCGCCCGCGACTCGGAGGACAGCACCGACGACGAATTCTTCGACGCTCACGGTAAAGCGGGGGAGGGGCGGGCCCCTCGAAACACTTTCCTTTCTCAGGGTCTCGTTGACGTCTTTGTGTGGCCCCGCCAGATGGTTTGTCCGACAGCGAGGAGCTGCTGCCCAAGGAGATCACCAAGTGGAGCTCCAACGACCTCATGGACAAAATGGACACCATGGAAGCGGACGTAGCCCAAGGTTGGTTTATTCACACTCGGCGTTCCTCAAGGGTCCGTCTTAGGTCCTCTCTTTTTCATCCTTCAACTGGTGGCCCGCCAAAAACATAAACATTTTTGCAGAAGGTCCTTAAAAACAGTAGAACAAAATAAATAGAGCAAAATCAAATGTCTACTGTGGAGGAAATAAAACATAATATATGTATATAATATACTTCAAATGTAAACAAAGCTCATTCCAAATCAAAATAATACAAACTTATGAATTAATTAAAAAAGTACAACAATAATAAACCTGAATTTTTGACACACCAGGTTATGCAGCTACACCATCGTATTATTCATATTTTTATTCTATTCTTAAAGGGGAAAAACAGCAGTAAAAATATCAGAAAAAAAGAGAACAAAATTAACATTCTAATAATTAATTATAATATACTTAGTCACCTACAATACATGGCCTACACAATATATGTTTTCAGCTTCTTTTTTTTTTAAAATAAAAAACATTTTCAAGTTTAGACACCCTCGATCTAAAATTTTAGAAGCTCTCAAAATAAAAATAAAATATAAGTTTAGTTAGTTAATTCCAAATGAAAATAAAACTAAGTTATGAATGATTTTTTAAGAGTACAACATAATAATAATAATAAATACTAGTAAATATGATATTTTTGTACAGGCAGAATTTTTGGCACACTAGCTTATGAAGTTACACAATTATTATTTTTATTCTATTCTTAAATGGGGACAAAAACAGAAAAAAGAGGAAAAAAAATCAGTTTGTAACGATAAAATGTTCTAATAATTATTATTACGTATTATTCATATTTTTATTATATTCTTAATGGGAAAAAACAGCAGTAAAAATATCAGAAATGTACATTCTAATAATTAATAATAATATACTTAGTCACCTACAATACAAAGCTTACACAATATCTGTTTTTAGCATTTTTGTTTTTTAAATAAAAAATATTTTAAAGTTTAGACACCCTCGTTATAAAAATTTAGAAGCTCTCAAAATAAAAATAAAATATAAGTTTAGTTAGTTAATTCCAAATGAAAATAAAACAAAGTTATGAATTAATTCTAGAGAGTACAACACAATAATAATAATAAATACCGTTAAATATGATATTTTTGTACACTAGTTTATGAAGTTACACAATTATTATTTTTATTCTATTCTTAAATGGGGACCAAAACAGAAAAAAGAGGAAAAAAATCAGTTTGTAACGATAGAATGTTCTAATAATTATTAATAATATACTTAGTCACCTACAATACATAGGTTACACAATATCTGTTTTTAGCATTTAAAAAAAAATAAAAATACATTGTAAAGTTTAGACACCCCCATTCTAAAATTTTAGAAGCTCTCAAAATAAAAAATTTAATATAAATTTAGTTAGTTAATTCCAAATGAAAATAAAATTAACTTATGAATTAATTTTCAAGAGTACAACATAATAATAATAATTAATACTGTTAAATATGATATTTTTGTACAGGCAGAATTTTTGGCACACTAGCTTATGAAGTTACAAAATTATTATTTTTATTCTATTCTTAAATGGTAAATTATTATTTTTATTCTATTCTTAAATGGGGACAAAAACAGAAAAAAGAGGAAAAAAATCAGTTTGTTACGATGAAATGTTCTAATAATTATTAATAATATACTTAGTCACCTACAATACATAGGTTACACAATATCTGTTTTTAGCATTTTTTTTTAAAATAAAAAACATTTTAAAGTTTAGACACCCCTGATGTAAAATTTTGGAAGCTCTCAAAATAAAAATAAAATAAAAGTTTAGTTGGTTAATTCCAAATTAAAATAAAACTAAGTTATGAATTAATTTTTAAGAGTACAACATAAAAATAATAATAAATACTGTTAAATATGATATTTTTGTACAGGCAGAATTTTTGGCACACTAGTTTATGAAGTTACAAAATTATTATTTTTATTCTATTCTTAAATGGGGACAAAAACAGAAAAAAAGAGGAAAAAAATTGGTTTGTAACAATAAAATGTTCTAATAAATATTATTACGTATTATTCATATTTTTATTCTATTCTTAATGGGAAAAAACAGCAGTAAAAATGTTATAAAAAAGAGAAAATTTTTTAACATTCTAATAATTAATAATAATATACTTAATCACCTACAATACATATAGCTTACACAATATCTGTTTAAGCATTTTTTTTTAAAATAAAAAACATTTTAAAGTTTCGACACCCCCGTTGTAAAATATTGGAAGCTCTCAAAATAAAAAATAAAATAAAGTTTATGAAGTTACAAAATTATTATTTTTATTCTATTCTTAAATGGGGACAAAAACAGAAAAAAGAGGAAAAAAATTGGTTTGTAACGATAAAATGTTCTAATAAATATTATTACGTATTATTCATATTTTTATTATATTCTTAATGGGAAAAAACAGCAGTAAAAATGTCAGAAAAAAGAGAAAATAATTAATAATAATATACTTAATCACCTACAATACATAGCTTACACAATAACTGTTTTAGCATTTTTTTTAAAAATAAAAAACATTTTAAAGTTTAGACACCCCTGATCTAAAATTTTAGAAGCTCTCAAAATAAAAAATAAAATATAAGTTTAGTTAATTAATTCCAAATTAAAATAAAACCAAGTTATGAATTCATTTTAAAAAGCAAAACATAATAATAATAATAATAATAATAAATACTGGTAAATATGATATTTTTGTACAGGCAGAATTTTTGACACACTAGCTTATGAAGTTACACAATTATTATTTTTATTCTATTCTTAATTGGGGACAAAAACAGAAAAAAGAGGAAAATAATCAGTTTCTAACGATAAAATGTTCTAATAATTATTAATAATATACTTAGTCGCCTACAATACATAGCTGACAAAATATCTGTTTTTATCATTTTTTAAAAATGTATTTCAAAAGGCACCCCCCCTCCCCATCAAAAATATTACAATTTCTCTAAACAAAAATGAAATACTCCCGCCCACTGACTTTGACGGCTGAGTTGGGCAGATAAAAGAAATCCATGAGCGGCTGCCAAATATTTAAAAACAATTTTAAATCATCCATCTATTTTCTACCGCTTGTCCCTATAAAATAAATAAATACAATAATAATTAAATCAGTAAGAAATTAGATGAATAATGAAGTAATATTAATCACATTAATATTTTACATTCAATTATTCTAATGAATTAATGACACGTTTAAGTCGTTATTTATTCATTTAATTTTGCGGTATTTGACCCTCCTCTCCGGCCTTGTGCGTGTTTCCACCTGGACGTGGAACATGACGTCTTCTTTGCTTTGCTCACAGAGGCGCTGTATCCCGAGTCGGCCGAGGACTTTGCTGCCATGACCAACAAGGAGACGCACATGGAGGTGACACACATCTTAGTTCTTAACCTTTTGGACCTCGGGGCCCAACTTTTCCCAGCACAGAGGAGCCACTCAAATGTGATCAAATAGAATACATTTACATACAATTATGTTGGGCTAAAATAAATAAATATATTCCCTAGAGAAACTGTCAAAAGAATTGAAGTGCAAATGAAACTACAGCTCTGCCACTTTAGTCTTCATTATTCATTGGTGTTGTCACGGTTTGGTGCAGCGTGACCCCAGGATGCAGAGATAGTGGGCAGAGTGGAAGTAAAACTTGTTTAATAGTCACAAACAAAAAGCATCCAGCCCTTGAAGTAAATACAACTGATTGATGAGAATCAGGTGTGCTTTCAAGTGACGGTGCTGCCGAACACAGAGACCAAACAGGAAGTAGTGACAAAACAAGAGCACCAGGACAGGAAGTGATTGTAAACACAAGTAGAAATAAGAACCAAGAGCGCTGGACAGCAATGAAAACACCAAACACAGGGACGTGTTTGTTTGTTGATTTATTTGTTTTTATGTTATTCGTTCATTCATCTATTCATTTATGTGTTTATTTGTGTATTCATTTATTTATTCATCTATTTTTTATGTATTCATTTATTTATTCATTTAATTGTTTATTTATTTATTCATTCATTCATGTATGTGTTTATTTATGTATTCATATATTTATTCATCTATTTGTTTATGTATTCTTTTATTTATACGTTTAATTGTTTATTTATTTATTCATTCATTCATTCATTCATGTGTTTATTTATTTATTCATCTATTTGTTTATGTATTCATTTATTTGTTTATTTATTCGTTTAATTTTTTATTTATTTATTCATTCATTTATTCAAGTGTTTGTTTGTTAATTTATTCATGTATTTGTTTATTTATTCATTAATTTGTTTATTTATTTATTCATGTATTTGTTTATTTATTCATTAATTTGTTTATTTATTTGTTTGTTTATTTAAGTATAGGGATGTATTTGTCAAAGTTTTTTGGTGACGAACCTCAAGATGCAGAGATGATGGCAGGCGTTGAACAGATAAACATGATTTAATTCAGCTCTATAGCAAAAAACAAACAAAGGGGAACAAAAAAAAGGCGCGCACAAGGCGGAGAACAAACTAGGCTATAAACTAAAATAGCACAAAGGCTAACTGTGGACAATAAACCAAAACACTTACTGTGACACGAAGGAACTATGACTAAAGCGGAGTGGACAAAAGTAGACGGAGCTACAACGACAAATAGGTAGAAGCTACAGGTACAAGTGTCAAGTGACATTCAGGTAGACGCTACAATGACAATGATCCAGCAGTGACTGGAGGGCAGGACAGGTTTAAATAGCAGCTGGCTGACTGGCACCAGGTGTGGCCAGGTGCCAATCAGCCACAGCTGAGGGGACAAAACACTCAGGGAACATAATCAGGAAATGAAGACAAAATAAAAGCACTGACAGGAAACTAGGACAAACGCAGAGGAAAAACTAAAACATAGCCAAACTGTCAGGGACAAGCCTGACAGTATTACATTATTATCTATTTATTCATGTATTTGTTTATTTGTTCATTAATTTATTTGTTTATTCATTGATCTGTTACTTTCCTTCGTTTGTTCCTTTATTCATTTATTTATTTGTTCATTTATTAATTAATTCATTCATTGATTTATTTATTTGTGTATTTCTTTATTTATTTGTTCATTTATTTATTTGTTTATTAATTGATTTGTTTGTTTATTTATTTATATATTCAATAATTTGTTAGTTTATTTATTAATTAATTTATTTATTTAAGTATAGGGATGTATTACATGGCATAGTTGGATTATTTTTTTGCTCATATCTGTTACTTTCCTTTGTTTGTTCATTTATGTATTTGTTGGTTTGTTTATTTAATCATGTATTTATTTAATCATTTATTAATTAATTTATTCATTCATTTATTTACATGTGTATTTGTTTATTTATGTCTTCATTCATTCCTTTATTTGTTTATTAATTGATTTGTTTGTTTATTTATTGATTCATTTAAGTATAGGGATCTATTACATTGCATAGTTGCATCCTTTGTTTATTTATTTGTTTAGTCATTATAATATACTTTGTCCCTTCCAAGGTCTCTCCTTGTTCCCATTGGGTTGAGTTTTTTCCTTGTCCTGATGTGGGATCTGAGCCCAGCATGTCATTGGGGCTTGTGCAGCCCTTTGAGACATTTGTCTTTAATGGCTACATTGGTGTGAACTTGGATCGATGGATCTGTCACTTTCCTTTGTTTATTCACTGATTTATTCATTCACTTATTTCAGTTTTGAGCTGGAATAAATCATGTGAACTCATGCATTCATTTCTTGCTCACAGGCGTCCCAGCAGTGTCTTCAGCCCTCCAAGATTCACGTCCTGGTTTTGGTCCTGCACGGGGCAACATTCTGGACACCGGCTCAGGTTGACGACTGTTTTTGTCATAAAATAACGACATATTGTAACGAGGTGTGTGTGTGTGTGTGTTCTTGTATTTCTACCCTTCTTGAGACATCAACAAGGAAAAGTACCTTCCATATGAGGACTGAAAGCATTGCATCTAATAGAGAATGTCTCATTTGCCCCCTGGTGGTGGAATCTATCAAAATTAGGAGGGATTTTTTCAAATTGACTGTGTGTCGCTTTTAAAAGTGCTCCCCCTCAGGGCAACATATGAAATAACAAGTGTGTGTAAAAATGTGAAGTGCTCCCCCTCTGGCCAACATATGAAATAACAAGTGTGTGTAAGAAATTGAAATGCGCCCCCTTTTGGACAAAATGTATTAATAAAATAAACTAAATATGTATATATAGACATACTGTAATAACTTGAAGTAAATAATGAAGATTAAAAAACAATTACAAACACAACATAAAAAAGCTTACCTTTTTTATATTAGCATAGTATGTATATATTATTATTGTTGTGAATACAAATCTTTATATATCTAGAAAGGGTGGTCCTAAAGAGTTAGGCATTTTTCGGAGGTCTCAAGAAGGTAACAAATAAAGAGTGTGTGTGTGTGTGTGTGTGTGTGTGTGTGTGTGTGTGTGTGTGTGTGTGTGTGTGTGTGTGTGTGTGTGTGTGTGTGTGTGTGTGTGTGTGTGTGTGTGTGTTCTTGTATTTCTACCCTTCTTGAGAAATCTATCAAAATGAGGGTGGTCCCAAAAAGGAGGGATTTTTCAAATTGACTGTGTGTCGCTTTTGAAAGTGCCCCCCCTCTGGCCAACATATGAAATAACAAGTGTGTGTAAGACATGGAAATGCGCCCGCTTTGGCCAACATATGTAATAACAAGTGTGTGTAAGACATTGAAATGTGCCCCCTCTAGTCAGCATATGAAATAACAAGTGTGTGTAAGACATTGAAATGCGCCCCCTTTGGCCAACATATGAAATAACAAGTGTGTGTAACACATTGAAATGCGCCCCCTTTGGTCAACATATGTAATAACAAGTGTGTGTAAGAAATTGAAATGCGCCCCCCTTTGGCCAACATATGAAATAACAAGTGTGTGTAAGACATTGAAATGCGCCCCCTTTGGCCAACATATGTAATAACAAGTGTGTGTAAGACATTGAAATGCGCCCCCTTTGGCCAACATATGAAATAACAAGTGTGTGTAAAAATCTGAAGTGCTCCCCCTCTGGTCAACATATGTAGTAACAAGTGTGTGTAAGACATTGAAATGCGCCCCCTCTGGCCAACATATGAAATAACAAGTGTGTGTAAGACATTGAAATGCGCCCCCTTTGGCCAACATATGAAATAACAAGTGTGTGTAAGACATTGAAATGCGCCCCTTTGGCCAACATATGAAATAACAAGTGTGTGTAAGACATTGAAATGCGCCCCCTTTGGCCAACATATGAAATAACAAGTGTGTGTAAAAATCTGAAGTGCTCCCCTCTGGTCAACATATGTAGTAACAAGTGTGTGTAAGACATTGAAATGCGCCCCCTCTGGCCAACATATGAAATAACAAGTGTGTGTAAGACATTGAAATGCGCCCCCTTTGGCCAACATATGAAATAACAAGTGTGTGTAAGACATTGAAATGCGCCCCCTTTGGCCAACATATGAAATAACAAGTGTGTGTAAGACATTGAAATGCGCCCCCTTTGGCCAACATATGAAATAACAAGTGTGTGTAAGACATTGAAATGCGCCCCCTTTGGCCAACATATGAAATAACAAGTGTGTGTAAAAATCTGAAGTGCTCCCCTCTGGTCAACATATGTAGTAACAAGTGTGTGTAAGACATTGAAATGCGCCCCCTCTGGCCAACATATGAAATAACAAGTGTGTGTAAGACATTGAAATGCGCCCCCTTTGGCCAACATATGAAATAACAAGTGTGTGTAAGACATTGAAATGCGCCCCCCTTTGGCCAACATATGAAATAACAAGTGTGTGTAAGACATTGAAATGTGCCCCCTTTGGCCAACATATGAAATAACAAGTGTGTGTAAGACATTGAAATGCGCCCCCTTTGACCAATATATGAAATAACAAGTGTGTGTAAGAAATTGAAACACGCCCCCTCTGGCCAACATATGCAATAACAAGTGTGTGTAAGAAATTGAAATGCGCCCCCTTTGGCCAACGTATGTAATAACAAGGGTGTGTAAGAAATTGAAATGCGCCTCCTTTGGCCAACATATGAATAACAAGTGTGTGTAAGACATTGAAATGCGCCCCCTTTGGCCAACATATGAAATAACAAGTGTGTGTAAGACATTGAAATGCGCCCCCCTTTGGCCAACATATGAAATAACAAGTGTGTAAGACATTAAATGCGCCCCCTCTGGCCAACATATGAAATAACATACAGTGTGTGTAAGAAATTGAAATGCGCCCCCTTTGGCCAACATGTGGAATAACAAGTGTGTGTAAGACATTGAAATGCGCCCCAATTGGCCAACATATGTAATAACAAGTGTGTGTAAGACATTGAAACGCGCGCCCCCCTCTGGTCAACTATGAAATAAAAGTGTGTGTAAGAAATTGAAACACGCCCCCTCTGGTCAACATATGAAATAACAAGTGTGTGTAAGACATTGAAATGCGCCCCCTTTGGCCAACATGTGGAATACAAGTGTGTGTAAGACATTGAAATGCGCCCCCTTTGGCCAACATATGAAATAAGTGTGTGTAAGACATTGAAATGCGCCCCCTTTGGCCAACATATGAAATAACAAGTGTGTGTAAGACATTGAAATGCGCCCCCTTTGGCCAACATATGTAATAACAAGTGTGTAGACTAAGACTTGAAACCGCCCCCTCTGGTCATGAAATAACAAGTGTGTGTAAGAAATTGAAACGTGCCCCCTTTGGCCAACATATGAAATAACAAGTGTGTGTAAGAAATTGAAACACGCCCCCTCTGGTCAACATATGAAATAACAAGTGTGTGTAAGACATTGAAATGCGCCCCCTTTGGCCAACATATGAATACACAGTGTGTGTAAAAATCTGAAGTGCTGCCCCTCTGGTCAACATATGTAATAACAAGTGTGTGTAAGAAATTGAAATGTGCCCCCTTTTGGACAAAATTAGTACAAAAAATAAAATAAATATGTATATAGAGACATACTGTAATAACTTGAAGTAAATAATGAAAATTAAAAACGAAATTACAAACAAAAAAATCCTCCCCCCCCCCAAAAAAAAAATAACTAAAAGCTTACCTTTTTTATATTAGCATAGTATGTATATATTATTAATGTTGTAAATACACTTCTTTATATATCGAGAAAGGGTGGTCCCTAAAGAGGGAGGCATTT
>NC_084738.1:80620761-80633261 GCF_033978785.1 Entelurus aequoreus | reverse complement strand
AAGCAGGAGACAGCCAGCCCCCAAGCCAGCGATAGACTGCACCCCACGCGGGCAGAAAGGCGGGACACCCTGCCCCGAGGGTCCTAGAGACTCTCCGCAGTCGGATGGGAATACCGCCCCATGAGACCAACCCCACTCAGGAGAGCACGACGGGGACTGGCACAGGCTGCCCCACCCATGTCGGCCGCCGCAGGACCGACCAGCACACGGTCACGGGAACCACCCACCCCACCTGCAGGGATCCAATCGAAGGAGATGGAACATCCAGCAACTGCCCGAGTGGAGGAAGAAGAAGAAAAAAAGAAAAGAAAGAGATCACAGACACGCTGACACACAATGTCACTACCCCAGACGCGATAGCCACCATGCGCAAGCACTGCCACAAACCACAACATCGGCCACCCCTCCGCACCGGACCCAGCAGCCACGAGCGCACGCACCACAAACGAACGACAGCAGAAACAACGGCTGCAACCAGCACCACCCGATCAAATCCAAATGGCCGACAACCACCAAATCAAAATGGCCGACCCTCAAGGCGGGGCGTTCCGCCTTGAGGGTCCCAGAGACTCCCCGCAGTCGGACGGGAAGACCGCCCCAACAGCAACACGACAGGGACCGCCCCAGACTGCCTGCAGGGACTCCAACGAAGGAGATGCAACATCCAGCAACTGCCCTGGAAGAAAGAAAAGAAAGAGATCACAGACATGCTGACACACAATGTCACTACCCCAGACGTGACAGCCACCACGCGCAAGCACTGCCACAAACCACAACATCGGCCACCGCACCGGACCCAGCAGCCACGGGCGCACGCACCACAAACGAACAGCAGCAGAAACAACGGCTACAACCAGCACCACCCGATCAAATCAAAATGGCCGACAACCACGCGGCAACAGGACCATGGAGACCAGCCGGCGCCAGCTCGCCAGTCAGCCCAAACGCCGACAGGCAAACAAGGGACACCAAAAAAAACTCCATCTTCTGGGAGTTAAGTCTCCCCCTAGTGACACCTAACTTTACTTGAGGGTCCTTGATGCGGCCACATATTATATTACTTTTTTTTTTTTCCCGGTTCCAAAATGGACGGTGGTGGTGGAGAGTACTGCCCCCTGCTGGCAGGGAGTGTAACTGCGGTGTGTTTCCCATCAGTGACGGCGCTGCGCCCGGCCTGCCAGCAGGTCTACAACCTGTTCCACCCGGCCGACCCGTCCGCCTCCCGCCTGGAGCCCCTCCTGGACAAGCGCTTCCACCTGCTGCCTCCCTTCAGCGTCCCCCGCTATCAGCGCTTCCCCCTGGGGGACGGACTCTCCGCTCTCCTGGGCGAGTACACGGGCGGTGGGGACTTTCAGGGACTGAATAGGCGGGCGATGAAATAACGTGTTGGCTCTTTCCACCCGTCTAGTGGAGACCGTGCAGAGCAACCCCCAGCTGCTGATGGAGACGCCGGCGGGGGGCGGAGCTTCGCATCGCGGGCAGGAGAGCGGCGTGAACGAGACCTCCATCCCCGTGCCGGTCCTCAACTGGCCGTCCTCGCAGCACCACGCCGAAAGTGAGTGTTTGGACTCTTTAAACCAGGCCTGTCCAAAGTAAGGCCCGGGGGAATATTCTGAAAATTCTTTTGCAAAAAAAACACTTCAAAAGTGGAATAAAAAGAGGTGAAATGTCATGACAAAATATTGACACTAATAATGAATCCAAATCAATGTTGTTATGAATTATTGACACATTCAATTGCTTCAAATATTTGTGGGGAAAATATTGCATATTTTGTGTGTTTTCCATATAAAAAAAATAAGTTTGCGTTGACAAAAAGGACATAAAACCCCCAAAAACCGATAAAAAAAAGTTATAAAGTATTATAATGGAGCTGAAGTCTTGATCTGAAAAAAATAATATTTAATTGTATAGAAATAAATGATTATTATATATGGAAGTTTGAATGTTTAAATGTTATTATATAATTTATAATATTGCCATACAAGTTGATAAAGAGATTTAAAAACATTTAAAAAAATTATAACGTATTATAA
Organism: Entelurus aequoreus; assembly: GCF_033978785.1. Lineage (NCBI taxonomy): Eukaryota > Metazoa > Chordata > Actinopteri > Syngnathiformes > Syngnathidae > Entelurus > Entelurus aequoreus. Next base: position 80,631,225 of record NC_084738.1, on the reverse strand, counting down.
TGGATCTGAAGTCTTGATCTGAAAAATTATGAGTTATTTAAAAAGGGCGCAAAACCAACAAAAAATTTAAAAAGTATAAAAAACTTTTATAAAAACTGAATTTGCTCAAGAGACTTAAGTTTTGAAAGTTAAAAAAAAAAAAATACAAAAAAAAAATATATATATACATATATATGTATACTATATATATATATATATATATATATATATATATATATATATATATATATATATATATATATATATATATATATATATATATATATATATATATATATATATATATATATATACATATATATATATATATATATATATATATATATATATATGACTTATTTTTAACACTTTATAAGTTGGGGCCCTTTTGGATCCCCAAGAATTTTAGTGGGACTTTTTTTAAGTGTCATTGCTCAAAAAACAATAATGAATCAAAATCCATGTTGTTATAAGTTATTATTGACCTATTTAAAGATCCAATGACTTCACATCAAATATTCTATTTTTAAATATTTTGGGGGGAAATTATTGGGTTTTTTGTGTTTGACATATAAAAAATTTAGTTTTTTTTCATAAAAAAATTGTTTTTTTTCATAAAAAACGGCGTAAAATAAACAAACATTTTTTAAAAACTATAAAAACATGTAGTCGGTGGATTAATCTGAATTTGATCAAGAGACTTAAGTTTTGAAAGTAAAAAAAAAAAATTTTTTAATTAAAATAATTTTAGCACTTTTATAAATTGGGGCCCTTTTGGTTTCCAAGAATTTTAGTGGGACTTTATTTTTAATGGCCTTGCTCAAAAAAAGAAAAAAAGGAATCAAAATCAATGTTGTTTTCAATTATTATTAATTTATTTAAATATCCAATTACTTCACATCAAATATTCTATTTTTGAATTATTTTTGGGGGGAATTTATTGCCTGTTTTGTGTGTTTGCCATATAAAAAATGTTGTTGTTTTTTGACAAAAAATGGCGTAACAAACAAAACAAAAAGTTACAATTATTTAAAAAAAATTTAGTTGACGGACGAATCTGAATTTGCTCAAGAGACTTAAGTTTTGAAAGTTAAAAAAAAAAAAGAAAAACGATTTATATATATATATATATATATATATATATATATATATATATATGTATGTGTATATATATATGTATGTATATATACTGTATGTATATGTATATATATATGTGTATGTATATACATGTATGTATATATATATGTATACGTATATATATGTGTATATATATATATTTATATATATATATTTATATATATATGTATATATACCTGTATATATATATGTATATATACCTGTATATATGTATGTATATGTATATATATATATATGTCTATATATGTATATATATACCTGTATATATATGTATATATGTATATATATATATGTCTATATATATATGTATATATGTATGTATATATATGTCTATATATATATGTATATATACCTGTATATATATGTATAAGTATATATGTATATGTATATATATATATATATATGTCTATATATGTATATGTAAATATATGTATATATATATATATATATATATATATATATATATATATATATATATATATATATATATATATATATATATATATATATATATATATATGTATGTATATATATGTATATATATATATATATATATATATATATATATATATATATATATATATATATATATATATATATATATATATATATATATATATATATATATATATATATATATATATATATATATATATATATATATATATATATATATATATATATGACTTATTTTTAACACTTTATAAATAAAAGAATGTATGACTTTTTTGGGCCCTTTTGGATCCGCAATAATTTTACTGGGATTTTTTTTTTTTTTAAACTCATTGCTGAAAAAAATAATAATGAATTAAAAACAATGTTATGAATTATTGACCTCTTTAAAGCTCCAATTACTTGACATCAAATATTACACTTTTACATTTTTGGGGATAAAATATTGCCTATTTTCTGTTTTTGCATTGAACATTTTTCGGGTTTTGACAAAAAAGGCATACAACATTTAAAATAATAAAACTTTATATCGACAGACCTGGTCTCGAGAATTACTGTGAAATAAAAAATAATAACGTGACGTATTTTTGTATGACTGAGACCCTTTTGGGTCCCCGGGGCCAAACTTGAATATATATATATATATATATATATATATATATATATATATATATATATATATATATATATACCAGCACACCCCACAACCTCAAAAGGGACAAGCGGTAGAAAATGGATTGATATTGTATTGGTTTTGAAAGTGAAAAATACAAAAATGGCCCCTGCATGCTTTATTTTGTCAGTGTGTGGCCCTTGGTGTAAAAAGTGTGGCCCCGCTGCTTTAAGCGCTCACTCTGAGGACGCCTCTCTCCTCTCTCCGCAGCAGACGCCCACATCTCCGTGGACGCCCCCTGCCCGCCCTCCACGTCCCCGGGGGTCCCTCACATCCGCTGCCACCGCAGGGCCAGCGAGGCCAGCCTGGCCAGTCAGGTGTCGGGTCTGGCCGACTCTTACGCCACCTCCAACCTCGCCAACAGTAAGCCCCGCCTCCTGGCCTCTTCCTTCGCCGCCGTCCTCATGTGCGAACGCCCCCCCCCCACCCAGCACGCCAGCCAGCTAAGAGGCCCAGCCTGCTGTCGCACCTGCCCTACGGTAAACTCGCCTGCCGGACGCCGTCCTTGCGGTCGGCCAAGAAAAGCCGACAGGTGTGCCCGAGAGAGTCCCAGATGACCTCTGACCTCAGCGAGGTCACGTCTGACATGGCCGATATCAGCTCTGCACCCCCATCCCCCGCGGTGCTGAGGAACTTAGAGCAAGGTACCCTGGGAAGTGTAGTGTGAGGACTAGGACTCCTTCCTCATCCCCTAGTCTTCCTCAGTAGGACCTAGTCCTCCTCAGTAGGACCTAGTCTTCCTCAGTAGGACCTAGTCTTCTTCAATAGGACCTAGTCTTCCTCAGTAGGACCTAGTCTTCCTCAATAGGATCTAGTCTCCCTCAGCAGGACCTAGTTTTCCTCAATAGGACCTAGTCTTCCTCAGTATGTCTTACTCTTCCTCAATAGGACCTAGTCTTACTCAGTAGTACCTAGTCTTCCTCAGTAGGACTGAGTCTTCCTCAATAGGACCTAGTCTTCCTCAGTAGGACCTAATCTTCCTCAGTATGTCTTACTCTTCCTCAATAGGACCTAGTCTTACTCAGTAGTACCTAGTCTTCCTCAGTAGGACTGAGTCTTCCTCAATAGGACCTAGTCTTCCTCAGTAGGACCTAGTCTTCCTCAGTAGGACTTAGTCTTCCTCAATAGGACCTAGTCTTCCTCAGTAAGACCTAGTCTTCCTCAGTAGGACCTCGTCTTACTCAGTAGTACCTAGTCTTCCTCAGTAGGACCGAGTCTTCCTCAATAGGGCCTAGTTTTCCTCAATAGGACCTAGTTTTCCTCAATAGGACCTAGTCTTCCTCAGTATGTCTTACTCTTCCTCAATAGGACCTAGTCTTACTCAGTAGTACCTAGTCTTCCTCAGTAGGACCGAGTCTTCCTTAATAGGACCTAGTCTTCCTCAGTAGGACCTAGTCTTCCTCAATAGGACCTAGTCTTCCTCAGTAGGACCTAGTCTTCCTCAGTAGGACTTAGTCTTCCTCAACAGTACCTAGTCTTCCTCAGTAGGACCTAGTCTTCCTCAATAGGACCTAGTCTTCCTCAGTAGGACCTAGTCTTCCTCAGTAGGACTTAGTCTTCCTCAATAGGGCCTAGTTTTCCTCAATAGGACTTAGTTTTCCTCAATAGGACCTAGTCTTCCTCAGTATGTCTTACTCTTCCTCAATAGGACCTAGTCTTACTCAGTAGTACCTAGTCTTCCTCAGTAGGACCGAGTCTTCCTTAATAGGACCTAGTCTTCCTCAGTAGGACCTAGTCTTCCTCAATAGGACCTAGTCTTCCTCCATAGGACCTAGTCTTCCTCAGTAGGACCTAGTCTTCCTCAATAGGACCTAGTCTTACTCAGTAGGACCTAGTCTTCTTCAGTAGGACCTAGTCTTACTCAGTAGGACCTAGTCTTTCTCAGTAGGACCTAGTCTTACTCAGTAGGACCTAGTCTTCCTCAGTAGGACCGAGTCTTCCTCAGTAGGACCTAGTCTTCCTCAATATGACCTAGTCTTCCTTAGTAGGACATAGTCTTCCTCAATAGGGCCTAGTCTTCCTCAGTAGGACCTAGTCTTCGTCAATAGGACCTAGTCTTCCTCAGTGCGACCTAGTCTTCCTCCATAGGACCTAGTCTTCCTCAGTATGACCTAGTCTTCCTCAATAGGACCTAGTCTTCCTCAGTAGCACCTGGTCTTCTTCCCTCGGCTAGTCTTCCTCCCTGGGCTAGTCTTCCTCAGTAGGACCGAGTCTTCCTCAGTAGGACCTAGTCTTCCTCAGTAGGACCTAGTCTTCCTCAATATGACCTAATCTTCCTCAGTAGGACCTAGTCTTCCTCCCTGGGCTAGTCTTCCTCCCTCGGTTAGTCTTCCTCCCTGGGCTAGTCTTCCTCAGTAGGACCTAGTCTTCCTTAGTAGGACATAGTCTTCCTCAATAGGACCTAGTCTTCCTCAGTAGGACCTAGTCTTCCTTAGTAGGACCTAGTCTTCCTCAATAGGACCTAGTCTTCCTCAGTAAGACCTAGTCTTCCTCAGTAGGACCTAGTCTTCCTTAGTAGGACCTATTCTTCCTCAATAGGACCTAGTCTTCCTCAATAGGACCTAGTCTTCCTCAGTAGGACCTAGTCTTCCCTAGTAGGACCTAGTTTTCCCTAGTAGGACCTAGTCTTCCTCAATAGGACCTAGTCTTCCTCAATAGGACCTAGTCTTCCTTATACTAGCTTTTTAGCTATTGTTTTATGTTTAACCTAAAGATCATGGTTTGTGATACCGGGTGTTGTTGAGCAAATATGCTAACAGTTAACGTGCTGTGGTACCTTTGCTTTCGTCCTGACCAAACTGTACTTCCTGGTGGAAACGTGGCTTAATTGCATGATGGACTCAATGAGGCGTTCCCTAACACCCTTCCGTCTTTGTCCTCGCCGCTTCAGTCGCGTCCCGCTGGTGGGGCAGCAAGAGGATGGACTACGCCCTGTACTGCCCCGACGCCCTGACGGCCTTCCCCACCGTGGCTCTGCCACACCTCTTCCACGCCTCCTACTGGGAGTCCACAGACGTGGTCTCCTTCCTGCTCCGACAGGTGGGTCCGGTCTTTGTCGTCTGTAGAAATGGACCGCCGTGACCACCGACGGCGTGCTCCGACAGGTGATGAGGCACGAGAACTCCGGGATCCTGGAACTGAACGGCAAAGAAGTGTCGGAGTTCACGCCGTCCAAACCCAGAGAGAAGTGGCTCCGTAAGCGCACGCACGTCAAGATCCGGGTAAGAGCGCCATTTTCTTTGGAAAATATTGCTTTTCTTCATTCGAAGAGTTTATTGTTCAGTGTTCAATGTCATTTTACAATTTTGATTATTTTAATTTTATTTTTAATATTATCATTGATATAATATTAGGAGCATTATTATTAATTAAGCGTATAATATTTTTATGTATTGTGTACTATTATTATTATACTGTATATATTATACATATTATATAATATATAAAATATTATACATTATATATATTGATATATTATTATCGTTATATTATTGATTTTATTATTTGTAATTGTTTTTGTCATTTTATTTTTTTCATTACTTTGATTGACATTGTTTACATTGTTTTCAGTATTTTAAATTGTATTTGGATTAATAATATTATATTATTAAGAGCATTTTTATTAATAACATATTCTTATATATTATGTATTATTTTATATTGTATAGCATTATATATATGTGTGTATATATATATATATATATATATATATATATATATATATATATATATATATATATATATATATATATATATATATATATATATATATATTTATTTATTTATTTTTTAATTATTATTTTTTTAAATTTATTAATATATTATGGCAGTTTATTATTGTTTATAATTAATTAATTGTATTTTGTATTACACTTACATAGAGTGTTTTCCATGCTTGTGTTGACATTTAATTTCTTTTTCGCCTTGATTATAATCAGAGGAAGGTTATTTTATTTTATTTTATTTTATTTTATTTTATTTTATTTTATTTTATTTTATTTTATTTTATTTTATTCGTATTTGTATTTGTTTTTGTATTTTTATTTTACAATGTTTACATTTAATATATTTTTCCTTATATATTTTTTCTCCTGGTCATAATTTTGCTTAGGTAAAAAGAAACATCAATAATTATCGATATCTACCGATATAAAACACTTAGATCGCGATACAGTTTTTAGCCATATCGCCTAAACCTAGCAGCTACACAACAGCTAAGCGCACGAGCTAGACACATGTAATATGTAATATTGTCAATGTAAACAAGTATCAAATTTTTTTAGTTGCATTTTACTTACACATTTGAAGTCTCCAAGACGTATTAGAAATAATCCAGTAACAAACGTGTCCGCATCATTCAACTTTTTATTCCTATCATTGTTCTGTTTGACTAATTTTATTTCATCGCACTTTTTGTAACTTTCACATTTCAAAATGATACAAATCTGGACGATTAATGCTGATATCGTATTGACTTGATATCAGTATCAGCCAATACTCAAGGCTCCAATATCAGAAGTGGAAAAAAACGGACATCCTTCTTTTGTAAACCTGTATTAAAGTAAAACAAATATTCAGTCTAAGGCTGAACTCCCGGGGATGGGGTCCAGACTGAGGCCAGGAAAAGAAACCTCAATAGCCATAGCACACATAAACAAGTTACATAGAATGCACAGGACTTGCAATAGAGGGGAGCGAGTGGGATCTACAGGGGCAAAAAAATATTCAGTCTAAGGCTCTGCTCCCGGGGAGGGGTTCCAGGCTGAGGCCAGAAAAAGAAACCTCAATAGCCATAGCACACATAAACAAGTTACATAGAATGCACAGGACTTGCAATAGAGGGGAGCGAGTGGGATCTACGGGGGCAAACAAATATTCAGTCTAAGGCTGGACTCCCGGGGAGGGGGTCCGGGCTGAGGCCCGGAAAAGAAACCTCAATAGCCATAGCACACATAAACAAGTTTCATAGAATGCACAGGACTTGCAATACAGGGGAGGGGGAGTGGGATCTACGGGGGCAAAAAAATATTCCGTCTAAGGCTGGACTCCCAAGGAGGGGGTCCAGGCTGAGGCCAGGAAAAGAAACCTCAATAGCCATAGCACACATAAAGAAGTTACATAGAATGCACAGGACTTGCAATAGAGGGGAGGGAGTGGGGTCTACGGGGGCAAAAACATATTCAGTCTAAGGCTGGACTCCAAGGGGGGTCCAGGCTGAGGCCAGGAAAAGAAACCTCAATAGCTGTCAGGTTCAAACACCGATGACATCTATTAGACGAGACAAGAAGCAAGGAATTAAACAGAGACAGGATACAATTTAGCTCATGAGGAGAGTGCGTCGACCTGTACCCTCGTACAGTGTCATCCCACGCTCTGTAGAAAGGGTTCCACGCATCCTCTTTTATATGGGCCTTTTCTCATTACATAGCTGCAGCTGTTTCTAAAGGGAGGGGGGTCGTAAACAGCTGTTGCACTCGGTCATAAACAGTTCAAAGAAAAGGTGCCTGGAGCTGAGTCAGGTCTCCGCTTTGTAGATCTCGGGTCAGGACAAGGTCTTCCTGTGGCTGTCAATAGATCAAAGAAACCGACACCTCCATGTTGCATCCCATCGCACACAGTGGAGGTTTACAAGCCTTTTGCTTGATAAGATGAAAGACAGCTTTTGTCTTCTCGCAGGGGACCTGAACTCGATGGAACACAAAGTTGTGCAATAACTTCTATACAATTATTCTGACAATAGCCATAGCACACATAAACAAGTGACATAGAATGCACAGGACTTGCAACAGAGGGGAGGAAGCGGGCTGCTGCTATCTTAGCGCTACCCAGCTGTTCATCACCCCTTCGGGATCCAATTTTCTAATCTGACTCATCGGCGATACGGGTTGAAAACCTTCCTGTCCCCTGTCTCCTTCCTCGTGGCAGAACGTGACGGCCAACCACCGCGTCAACGACGCCGTGTTCGCCGAAGACGGCGCCCAGACGGTGACGGGTCGCTTCATGTACGGCCCGCTGGACATGGTCACGCTGACGGGAGAGAAGGTAGAGGGCGCCGCGGCGTGACGGCGAGTCGAGGCGGTGATGTCGTCTCCGCGTTTTGTGCGCAGGTGGACGTCCACATCATGACGCAGCCCCCCTCGGGGGAGTGGCTCTACTTCGACACGGGGGTCACCAACAGCAGCGGCCGCGTCTCCTACGTGCTGCCCGACAGGAAGAGGCTGGGGGTCGGGGTGTATCCCGTCAAAATGGTGGTCAGGTACGCTCCTGGTGCTAATCCTGGATATCACCATCGTGACATGTATCGCCTGCCCGGGACAGGGGAGACCACACCTCTGCAGACAGCTACCTTACCGTGGTGCCACGGGGAACCGAGTTTGTGGTCTTCAGCATCGACGGGTCTTTCGCCGCCAGCGTGTCCATCATGGGCAGCGACCCCAAGGTCCGAGCAGGAGCCGTGGATGTGGTCAGGTCAGTTCTGGTGCCTCCTGGTTCTTGCTCTTTTTCCACCAATTACAAAAAAAAAAATTACGTTAGCGTGTCTGTAGCTTTAATGCTAATGAGATAGCTTGTCTCCAGGAAGCACTATCCTTGAATGTGCAACATAATAGATATCATATGTCAACGTGACATTAGCAACATGCTAACACATTTTAACAGCAACATCATGCTAGGCTAGCATATTTGTTGCAGGAAAAAAAAAAAATCTAACTTTCAGCTGCCACCGGCTGCATTTTAAGACGTGTAGCAAAGCCTTTTATTTATTTATTTTTAAGTGCTGGGAGATTGTGGGCGGGGCAGGTGGAACAAAGGGCACAAACGTTGGCAAACATTAGCATAGCTACGTTAGCTACATGCTAACGTTACATTTTAACAGCCACGTCATGCTAGGCTAGCATATTTGTTGCAGGAAAAAAACACAAAAATCAAACTTTCAGCTGCCATGTATGTAGCTTCCCCCGGCTGCACTTTAAGACGTGTAGCGAAGCCTTTTTAAAAAAAAATTTTATTTTTTATTTTTTGAAGTGCTGGGAGATATTGGGCAGGGCAGGTGGAACAAAGGACACAAACGTTAGCAAACATTAGCATAGCTATGTTAGCGACATGCTAACGTTACATTTTAACAGCCACATCATGCTAGGCTGGCATATTTGTAGCAGAAAAACAAAACGATCAAACTTGCACCTCCCACGTTTGTAGCTGAGGGACAGACAGTCATCAGAGCCCCAGGCTGCGTTTTCAGACGTGTAGCGAAGCCTTTTTTAAATTGTATTTTTTTTTTTCTAAATATTTTTTCAAAGTGCTGGGAGATTGTGGGCGGGGCAGGTGGAACAAAGGACACACATGATAAACATTAGCATAGCTACGTTAGCTACGTGCTAACGTTACATTTTAACAGCCACATCATGCTAGGCTAGGCATATTTGTTGCAGGAAAAAAAAACAGATCAAACATTCAGCTGCCACGTTTGTAGCTGCCCCCGGCTGCATTTTAAGACTTGTAGCGAAGCCTTTTTTTTTTTTTTTTTAAGTGCTGGGAGATTGTGGGCGGGGCAGGTGGAACAAAGGACACAAACGTTGGCAAACATTAGCGTAGCTACTTTAGCTACATGCTAACGTTACATTTTAACAGCAACATCATGCTAGGCTAGCATATTTGTTGCAGGAAAAAAACACAAAAATCAAACTTTCAGCTGCCACGTATGTAGCTGCCCCCGGCTGCACTTTAAGACGTGTAGCGAAACCTTTTTAAATGTATTTTTATTTTTTATTTTTTGAAGTGCTGGGAGATATTGGGCAGGGCAGGTGGAACAAAGGACACAAACGTTAGCAAACATTAGCATAGCTATGTTAGCGACATGCTAACGTTACATTTTAACAGCCACATCATGCTAGGCTAGCATATTTGTTGCAGGAAAAAAACACAAAAATCAAACTTTCAGCTGCCACGTATGTAGCTGCACTTTAAGACGTGTAGCGAAGCCTTTTTAAATGTATTTTTATTTTTTATTTTTTGAAGTGCTGGGAGATATTGGGCAGGGCAGGTGGAACAAAGGACACAAACGTTAGCAAACATTAGCATAGCTATGTTAGCGACATGCTAACGTTACATTTTAACAGCCACATCATGCTAGTCTGGCATATTTGTAGCAGAAAAACAAAACGATCAAACTTGCACCTCCCACGTTTGTAGCTGAGGGACAGACAGTCATCAGAGCCCCAGGC